>NC_134954.1:22515605-22632542 GCF_965638725.1 Aptenodytes patagonicus
AGCTTGCAGAATATAATTGACTAGCATGGAATTTTGCCAGGATACCAAGATAAACATAATTACTCATATTAAGAGTGTTAATTAATTGTTTGTGAACAAAAATAATTGGCTGCTTGGTTTTATAGCTCATTAGAAAGCCAACAATTCTATTAGACATTGCTGTCCAGTAGCTATACTAGGACCACTGAGCTGTAATCACCAGAAGTCTGAAACTAAGCCAGGGAAAATCAGTGAGAGGTCGGCCACTGAAATCAAGCTCCAAGAAAAAAAAAAAAATAGTGATACCTAGTAAATAAGTATTAACACTTCCTGGGTAAAGGAGGGGCTTTTTTTGGTTGGAGTTTTGGTTTTTTGTTGGTCGTTTTTTCTTTTTTTTTTTTTTTGGGGGGGTGGGGGGGAGTTGATCATTTATGCAAATTTTTCTACCAAAGATCTCTCAAAAAAACCAAAGAGCTGCCAGATGGAGTTAACCAATATTACTTATGAATTAGTGACCTTGATATACACTACCTATGACACATGATGCAACTAAAAGTGTAGTGAACTCCAGCAGCTTCCCTGGCAGAGCTATGCACAAGCACTGTGATAGTCAGCTTCGCAAGAGCTTCGTCCGCACCTGCTGGGGGTTATTGATTAACACACAACATGGGGAGCGCCTGCATTCTTGGCAGACAATAACTATATTCTTACAAACCGCTGATGGGCTAAACAAGCTATTAATGACAGGTTGCTCTTCATCATTTAAAATGGACAGACTCTGCTGCTTGACCACAAGGACAAGCAGGTTATTGCTTTGTAATGTTATACAAAAGACACAAATAAGGTATCTCTAATGAGTAAACCACACGTGCGGCTCCATGGTTCTTTTTTAGTAGAGCTATTAATAGAGAACAGGACCTATTCAGAGTTGCAGATATATAATCATCTATTCCAAGGTTTCTACAGTTTGTTAAAATTTGTTACCCTGAAAAGGAATTAGCTAAGTATAATTCAGCAAATAACCACCAAAATTTTTGGAATAAAAGACTGATTCCCCTATGCTTACAACTTCGCAGTTTCTTTTCTTAACTAGCTAAAAATAAAATATGCTTCTGAGCAGATGTAGCGATTGGTGGTCAGGAGGGAGTACGGCTGTGACCCCCTTGCACATTAGCCAAACACACTAGACAGCCCGTCCTCCCAGCAGCAGCAACCAGCCCAGCTCCTCCAGGAGGGCCAGCTCTGACTCTGAGAAACAAGCACATGGACCTGCTGGGAAGTTCTCCAACCCACAAAGAAAATATTTTTGTTTATGAAAGCATCTGTTTTTAAACTGGAAGTATTTCCAAATAACAGTTCATAAAATATTTACCAAGTTTTTGAACAGCAGTTGTTATACTACTTTATTTCACTCCTGTGTGTAGCTATATGCTAGATACCAGGATGGCAGAAGCTACTTAAACAAGGGTAAGCAGTAAAATATGGGAACATACAGACCCCGTAAGGATTATATCACAAATTGTAAACCACCCTTTTTTTACAGAAGGGATTACATAATAGATTACCCAACCAATATAAAGATTCTTCTTTTTTCATAGGGGGGAAAAAAAAACTTCTTTACAAGTATTTGGAGATGCAGTAATTTAAAGTAGTAGAACCAGAGCAATCATGTGGCTTAATTCTTCTGAGGAATATCTCTATAGTTTATTGGATTCCAAAAGGTCTTTGTGAACTTGTCTGACATAATATTGAGATATAAAACAGTTTCCAGCACGATTACTCCCATCTGTGGGTGTCTTGGGAAACAGTTAATTTCCTCAAGCACCCATTCCCAGGACAGATTTTCTAAGATCACAGGGAAAAGGAAAAAAAGTCTCAAGCCTGGAGGTTTTTGACAGCTTTTTCGCAGAAATACAAAGCAGCTAATGTGTTTAATGAAGACAAAATTTTATTCAAACATATAATGAGTTACCTTGTAAAGAACTTAAGGCATCATTACTCTGCAGAGAATCTTTCCAGTACATTTTCCCCCAAATCCCAGAGAAACCCTGAACATCAGTGAACACTATTCCTGGTCCACCCCCCCACCCCAGGCTACTCAAAACCCATAGAGCCTCTTCCTTCTGCACCTGCTGGTTTGAGGTGACATTATAAATCAGACCTGCAGCTCCAGCTACTGCAGCACTCCCAATTTAGAAAAAGTACCAGTCATGGTCATCTGTCAAGACTACAGCATCTTTATAATGCATTAGAAAAATTCTCTGAACCCATCAGATTACAACTACCTGACACCAGCAGAGGAATGAAACATTTTAAAAATTTATTTAAGAGATTCAACTAGCATGCAAGATACCAATGAAACTAGCAAACAAGATAAATTTTCAAACTGCTCTAAGAACTATTCATAACACTCAGCTATTTATTCCATTTACAGATGCAAAATACTAGTTGCAATGGAACATTTAATATGCCACCATTATAAAGGGGAAACTGTTGACAACTGTGCCAGAATATACATCCTTTTCATCCCGCTGCTACTCCAAGAAGATATTGGTACACAAGCTCCTACAAATCATATTTCCCAAGTGATTCCCAAAATGCGACGCAACAACAGAAAAGCAATTTTTTCAAATGCTCATGCAATACATTGTGATAAGATTTTATTTTAATAGCAGTACAGAACAATATATATTATTTAGATCTTATGTGAAAAAATTAAATATGAATTTAAACACTTCTCATGATGTACTGAGATATACTGCCATTAATAGTGAATATTTTGAATTAATGGGATTTAATAATCTGTTTATATGAACTACTTAATGTTCTGATGATTGCCGATACTAACATTCTAGGCTCAATGAGCTTCAGACTTGTGACAATATTGTATTTTTTCCAGTTTTGATCAACCGCTTAGTTTTTAATGCTAAGTATGTCTTGCCATCACTTGTGGTTTGAATATGTTTACTTAAACCAAAAATATTTTGCATCTCAATTATTATTTTATACTGCAGCACTGAACGGAATTTAAGTCAATACATTATTCATAAAGCAAAGACAAGAGAAAAAACAAAGCTGTGCACTTCTTTCAAAGACTTCAAATTACTAAAACATACCATATTTATGCATGCAATATTTGATTGTGTGTGTCTTTTTTTTTTATCACAAGTTTGTTGTTTTCAGATCAGGATATGCCAAAAATCCAACACCAAACAATTTTTGTTTATAATTAAGGCAATCATCAATCCAAGGATTGTAGTCCATTTTATTTCATCTTTACATCAAAAAAAGTAATTTAAAAAAATTAAAATTCCCTTGAAATGGTAAGATAAATGAAAATGTAAGGGCCTTCACATAATAACAGTAAGCTGACCCTCTGGGAAATGGCTGACTTTCTCAATTCAAGGTATTCAAAGCTCATTCAAAAGTGTTCATTTGGAATGCAGATATCAAAGATGATGCAAATGTTCAAGAGAAAATTAAAACTTACCAGATGTTCGAATCCAGCTTTGATGTTTCCAGAGTCCCTGTAACAGAAGAACAAAAGTTCTAAATAGTTGCTAAACCCTTGTCTACAACGATTTATGTTTAACTCAAATGTCAAAACCATGTAATTTCTTGAGTATATAAAATTTTTACTTTTAATATGTTAACCATTACAGTACCTAAAAAGCATCAATTATCCTAACGCGTAACTACAGAATTATTTAAAACCTCAAATTTTACCTGCCCTGAAATTGCTATAAACTGTAGCAATGCAACAGGACGCTCGTTTAAAAACCAACATTAATATAATTATCCCACTATTCATATTGGAATTAATAAAACAAGACAGTGCATAATGCTATGTATCAAAGCCACATTCAGTGGCTCATGGTTCTTCTTTGTCATTACTTCAATAATAAAATTCTGTGACCATTTACAAAGATGATAGAATAAACGAATCTTATATCAACTAACTAGGTCGTGGCAGCCATAGTGAAACTTTGCATTTGACTCCTGACAGCTGAAAAAATACAATGTACAGATACAAAAATGAGAAGTAATGTCACGTAAAGACAGCTGCAAAAAAATGGACCAAACTACCAAAGCATGAACATTGAAAAGCAAAGAGAATTCAGAGTGAAAATTAATCCTTAACACATCCTGCTATGTAAAAAAGATAACCTGAAAGAAAACCGAAGCAAAACCAATTTAAAAAAATCCCCAAATCCCAAGCCACTAAACAAGGAGGCTGGTTTCTGCTTTCACTGACCCCAGATTCTACCTGCTTCCAAAAATGTCACTGTGCCTTTTGAGGAAGATGGGCTGCAACCATGGCAAACAAGGAGAAACCACCCCACAAGTGTTTCAAGTAATCAGTTATTGAACTATATAATGTAGTGTGTATTTATATTTATAATATTAATTTTTCAACAAATTATTCAACTATATCAAACCACAGGTGCAAAAACCCCAACTATATTCCTCTAAGACAGCAAACCGTGCGAGACTGAGGCTTCCGTTCTCTGTAATACTTAGTACAGGCTGTGTAAGGCATAATGTGAAGTTACACACAAAAATGGCTAAATGTATGAAATTTTTCTAGATACTGAATAAGGCTACATTCAATTACACATTTTACAAACTTGCTGTACTGTATTTTAGACTTTTTACAGAAAGCTTTTATTTATAATTTCATAAAGCTTTCAAAAAAGTCTGCTATGCACTTTTGGTCTGTTTGAATATATCATGAATGAAGCAAGAGAAAAAGATGCACCTTCCTTACACCATTATTTTGTATTTTGAAACAAGAATTGATTATTCAAGTCCATACAATATTTTAAATAGAAATCATCTCCCACATCTATTTTTGAGGTGCTAAATGGCCTTAAAGAATTTAATCACTTTGGAAGCAGGATCCAAGCAGCTGATGCGAGGACCTCCCAACTAATGGTATAAAACCTGCCCTGTTAGTGGTCTGTCTCCTGTGCTGTCCCTGTCATGACTTCATCAATATTTGTGCAACTCCTTTTGCCCTGTGCTGAAAGCAGACTTAATTCAATTATCGGTCTCAAAACTGATAAAAAAGGTCCTAAAGTGGAAAATGCGAAGAGATTATTGGCAAATGAATAAAGATTTGTATCGAACTAACACTGAAGAGTACAGCAGGGTGGTTTGGTTTGTTTGGTTTTTTTTTTTTAATCATTCCCTGTCTTAAGTCTTCTGGGAACAGTGAGTTTCCCTTCCCCTCATGCAGCACATCGATTTCTGAATTAGACTGCAATATTAAATAATTAATATACTTGCCATGATTGATGTTTTGCATTAGTTGAATATTAGGTTATCAATCAAAATCCACTTGGTTTAATGTAATAATATTGAAAAAGTGTCACTGGCTGTTCATCCAATTTGTAGTTGAGGCAGCACAGATAGTAATATTGGTGTAACACAAGGCTCTAACGCAGGAAATGCAGTGGTTGAACATACATAAGGCAAACATTATCAAACTAACCAGGACAAGGTTGAGGTTGTCCTAAATAAACCTTGTGGCACCTGTCACTTAAAATGAAAACCTCTTTCCAGCCGGAGGCTGCCATGCATCAATCAGCGATGACAACTAGTGAAGCCATGGCATAATTTTATCTTTCTAGTTAAACAATGATTATACAAATAAGACTCCCATTAATACTGTATTTCAAATATTGTGTTATGCAAAAATCAGACCTGTTGCTACAGCTCAGTCTAACACATAACCTTAGATGTCTACAGAATACCTTAATCATTAATACTGTAAAACTCTACAAATAAAAGGCAAGAACAGCTTTATGCACATTCACTATTATAATACTCCTATAAAGGAACACCATAAAAAAAGTTATATTAATTTTATATCATTATCAAATAATGTTTTACTCAACTTTTACACCACACAGTTCCCAACAAGATACATATTTGACTTTCAAATCGTCTCCAGTGCACCACATTTATTTTTTTGGTTCATTAGGCAAGTTTGGTTTTATTCTTGAGATTTTCTTTTTTCCATCAGAGAAGCTCTGGAATTGTATTTCATCAATATAGTCAAGAAATTGTGCTGTAAAATACTAGTTGACGTGCATATATTTTAAAATCATACATTAAAACCAGTAAGCATAATACTCAGGCTAATCCAAATGTTAGCTTTTGGTAGTGCCAAGGGAAAAAATTTCAGCTGAGCTAAATCTGAATCATGGTCATGAGGGACCTGTAACAACAAGCCAGGAATTCAATTAAGCAAGCGTAGCCAGCTTTTAGATTACTTAAAACCATAGAGTAGGTAACTAATTGAGGTAATGTTAACTTATTAGTGCTAGTTCCTTTGCCAGTAAACTAAAATAAGATAAAAATATTCACTAGCACTTGCTAAAAATCCCGATTTTAACCTAGACATATATTCATGTTCATAAAAGTAGGTTCCCATATAAAACTAGCCATTAATCAAGGGAGCTGAAAAATATGCAGTATCTTCAAAATACCTGAACTTCAGCTATTTTAAAATAATACAAGATTTCACTAATAATTTACTTTTTAAATACATTTATAGCAGTTTCACACAGGAATTGTAGAACTAGTACTTGTTTTTGCACAACAGAGCTAAACAAATTACTGGGTACATGTAGATACACTACTTTGGAGCAAAGCACCCTCAAGAAGCTACAGTCTTAACATCATACCACAATGCCAGTGACTTATTTCATTACTGTGAGGCTACCTAAAACCAAAGAAATCTCAGAGATATTTTTACGTATCACTAAGATAGGCAATTGAGCTTGTTAGTAGGTCTCTGTTATATACTTTAAAATGACAAACAATTATGAGAGACAAGTTTAATCTGTGCTGCTGTTCAGATCAGTAGCATCGAACTGGAAGTATCCTGCAATTTTAAAAAATTTCTTCCAAACGAAAACAAACCACTTCAGTTCACATTCTTAGTTCCTCTCAAGTTGTTATCAACTCATTCTCAATACTTCCTTTATATTCATAGTTAAAATTTTCTTTGCCACTGTTTTTTTTGTTAGAATCCATAGGCCCCAGAATAATTCTATGGATTATCTATATCTATGGATATTACAGGATAATTCAGGTTGAAGGGCCTCTGGAGGTCTGCAGTCCTACCGCCTGCTCAAGGCAGGGTCAACTGTGAGGCCAGACCAGGCTGCTCAGAGTTTTATCCAGCCTGGTCTTGAAAGGACAATCCCCCTGGGCAACCTGCTTTGCTGATCAAATGTCCTCCCTGGGAGCATCTTTCCTTCTATCTAGTCCAAACACCTCTTTTTTCAATCTGTGCTGGTTGCATCTTTCCTCCTACCACACGCCACTTCAGAGCCTGGCCCCTTCTCCCTGGTGACCTCCCTCCTCATCAGTCTGGGTGGCTGCTGTCAGGTGCCCTCGAAGACATCTCTTCTCCAGGCTGAACCACCCCCAGTCCCCTCAGGTCCCCTCTCAGGTCAAGTGCTCCAGCCCCTGACCATCTCGGTGGCCTGAACTCCACACTAAACAGTCCCAATGTCTGATTTTTCTCCTCAGAAGCCAAATGAATAAATAAATCATCTCATCATTAGCAAGGCCTTTGGCACAATCCCCTCCAGTTCCACAACATTAACTACAAGCTGCAAAGAACAAGATCATAACGCAGTGTTTCGGGTCAGGCTGCATCACACTCTCAAATAAAGGCCTTTTAACTCCACTCTTCATGAATGCCAATGTGTTAGTGTTGTTGATCAGGCAGCATTGTACCAAGTGGTTACAAATAATTTTCATAGACCTCTCTCTTAAAAATCTCTTGGATCATTCAACAAGCACATCACGTAATGCTTTCAATAATCTGTCAAGTATCATTTTAAATTAATCCCTTTTTTGTTCCATTATTCCTCCTGGATGAGGAACCTAATAGTGACAGACGTTCTTGGAACAACCTCATGTTTTCCTGTTCTTTATCCTCATGTTAACATGCTTCTACTGCTTGCTGTCATCTAATGGCCTTCCCTACAGATCTTCCTCTGAGTAGCACACACATCCGCTATTTTTCTTTTGCATGTTATCTAGAATACAAGCAGGGACTGATAAACAACCTGAAAATAAACAGCTGAATCTCTTCAGAAGCCTTCAGAGCTGCTTTATGAACTTCAGCAGGTGACAATATGTTATACACTCGCCAATACAAGCTAAACCCAGCTTCAGTGGTGGTCTAGTCCCTTCTCCCACCTCCCTAAGCTCTGCGTTGAAGGTAGATAAAGGGAGAGAAGATAGAGCTGAGAAAAAATATGCCTTAGATGTTAGGAATTATACCAAGGGGTATGGTGAAGAGGATGAGTTAGACTACTGCCATAAACATCATAGCCACTGCCTCTCTTGTCTTGAGCTTCTTCAGTTAGTGAGAAGTCTACGCTGACCCAACACGGCCAAAGTGAGGAACAGTCCTACTAAATGCAACTATAGTGGAGATGACAGCTATGGGAGAAGTAGACTAGTCAGCTATTTCTAGACCTTTCTTTTTGTGTATCATCTTTATTTTAGCAGATTGGCATCTCAAATTCAATGAGGCCTTTGCCTCATCATTTTCTGCTTCTGATACTCATAGTCTTCTCAAAGCTGATCTGCCAAGAGATGTTTAGCTTGTCAGTAGGCACTGTAAAAAAAAATCAAACTAATCTAAATCAGATTCAGATAAGGAATTTATTACACTAGCCTTGTCTACTCAACCTAGAAGCATTGTTAATACTCCAAATTTCTGACTAAATCCCAGCAAATGCCACCACCAATAGCTGGTAACAATTTCCTTTCTCTCTCAGAATGTGGAAATCCCCCATCCAAAACTCTGGCAAGATAGTCTCACCCAACAGTGAGTTTAAAGGCCGATATCTTATGATTTCCCAGACTAGAGCTGGGCCCTGTATACTCCTGGGAAGAAGAAAATCAGGTTTCCATGTGATTACACACTATTTAATTCTACCCTGGGATATCCCAATATAGAGAACTGCTCCCTCACTACTTATTTTATATATTTGATCTTTGCTGGATATACTTTCCTCAGCCTCAAAAGTCTGTACAATCAGATTGAAGGTGTTACAGGTATCAAATTTTAGAGGAGGAGGAAAATAAGGAATTTTTTTTCCCACTGAAGTTTTTAACTTTTTTCTAACTTTTCTCTCACATGCACATTTTGGAATAAGGCACTGTGTGTACTAATACACACACAGTTTAATCACATCTGGATGGGTAGCCTGAACGATGCACTTGTGACCTTATCACCGTTTAGCGATGCATTTACACAAACCTTTAAGCCATTTTATATTCTAGAATAGCTTCACTGACTAATCTTAAGCTCACAGAACATGCCAGACATTGAGAGTAAAACAGCCATGGCCAGATCATGCGTTTGTTCAATTCCAGAAAAATAAAAGCCTAGTATAGAAAAAAGTATTTTCTCCCTATCGGCAACAACTAGAATAAGTACACACGACTATTACATTTGCACGGTAACTGTTCAGAAGGCACTACATATTTGAAGTTCTTCCCTGAGCTGGCTTGAATTTCAGCTTCAGAGTTAGAGAATCCTGGATGCAGTTTTTAGAAACGGATACCCCCATCATATTCCACTAAATTTTATAGGTTTTGTATTGTTGTGTTTTCTGTGAAATTATAGGCTGGTGTTTCCAAATCTGACTTCAGACCATAGATACTTATTTCGGTAGGCTTTGAAAGTCACAACAAAGATTACATAAAAAAATCTAAGCCCTATCCCTGTCCTCTTCTTCGATATCTTTAAGAGGACAGTGCTGATTCTCCTGGCTGAACAGGTAAATTCATGCCTACTGACTTTCAATGATAAGCTGGTCCAATACCACACCAATGGTCTGGCAGAACTGCTGGTAAAGACCATATAACGTGCAGAAACAGAACAAAAACACGTGTTACTCTTCAACACTACTACTTAACATCATTTGGGTTATAAAGAAAAAACCTGAAAAGTAGGGCTGTATTTTTTGTAGCCGTAAGTGGAAGTTACATCAAAGGGAGTATACAAAAGGCAAGAGGAGAAAACCATAAAAGGAAGCTATTTCCTCCTGCCTCTCTTATACAAAGATGAAGGAAACAAACTTGAGTTTTTTTGAAAGTAACCAAATAACATACCCAAACAATATTACCAATAATGAAAATCAAAATCCTTGCCATCTACTACTTACATAAGTTACACAAAAATTCTCAGCACTACCTGTACCTTAAAGCGAATCCCTTGACAGTTGCAATGGCTCTAAGAGTTGTGGCTCCTCGTATCTAAAAACCCTGTTTTCTTCATTATTGGAAGATCCAAGCAACCAATAAAATGACTACGAAATAAAACAGTGAACATAATTTAGCAGTGCAATGCCAACATCAGAGAGGGTTAGAGAATGGTTAGAGAATCCTTCACTCTGACTGCTAGAAAATGCACCCATGATATTTTTGAAAAAGTGTGGAATGTTGTTTTGCTCTTACTTAATATCAGGTTCAAATGGTCTGGAACTGATCCTGAAGTGTAAAGACTCCAAAGCTGGTGGTGTTGTGCTCAGCGGTTCCCTTGCTCCAGTCAACCAAAGAATTTATTTCACTCGGGGGGAAAAAATGGTAAGAAGTTTGGCCAATTACTAATTTAAATGTAATAAAGATTCAAGAAGATCATATGAAGGTCACTTATCAAAAGCAGGAAGAAAAACAGAAGTCACCCCCCCCCCCCCCACGCAAACACATACGGAATAACTTGGAACTGCTGAAGAACTCAGTAGAATATAATGCAAGCTAAATTGAATCATGCTAAAACCAGGGACTTTAAACAGGATACAAGGTGAAACAATTTCCATAATATGTTATCCTAGAGAGAAGAAAAATCAGTACCCAAGAGACCTTATCAAATATTCAAGAGGGGGAAAAAAAAAAAATATATATATAACCCTGGCTCACAGAGTAAAATTCAAGATTTTATGCAACTGAAATAAATACTGAAACTAAGGGGGGGGGGGGGGGGGAACACAACACCAAAATACAGTGTTGATAGAAACAATATTTCTAAATAGACCCTACAAAAAAATCCTTTTTGTCCTTAAGTATTTCACAGATAAATGAGAGCCAAAATAACTACCCCATAAAGCTCCCAATTCTGCTTTACCAAGACTTCAGGTCAGATATAAAAATCTCATAAATTATCAAAACAGATTTCTTTATCCTGGTTACCAGTTCAAGCCTTTCCTTGGATAAACCTGGCAATTCAAAGGACCTCATAACATGCAAGTCCTTGGAGCTTTTATATGTGGAGTGGTTTTCTGTTGTTCTTTTTCCCTTGGCTTTGTTTGGGGTTTTGTCCTCCTGTTCTGTGCACAGGGTTCCCTTCACAAAGAGTAAAACTTTGTTAATCAACGTTTGCATTCCCAGCAAACATAAGCAATTAAGCTTCAGGCTTTGGAATGTCACTGTCTGTTAACCAGATTATTTGGTAGTCTTAAATAAATTAGACAACTTTGGCCTGTTTTACCTTTTCTGTAATATTATTTAGTAGATATTCAATTAAAACACATCCTGTAGGTGAAAGTGTATGAAAACATTTCCGTAATGGACATTAGTGGTAGTAGGAAGTGTTGCTAATTTGCCCAAAGTACAAAATAGATTACAAAAGTAGCAAAAAGCCCAGCAGTGTAAATGCACAGAACACTGCATTGAATATTAAACAAAGCAGAGCCAGTTTTAATGTTGGTAAGCGTAACTATAGTAAAAACTCTCCGGACTAGTAAATAGTGTTACAGGTTAATGAGGAACATATAAAGAGTGCACAATAATTATCATACCTAACACCTTACCATCTGTGTTTGGATGACTGCAGAATGTAAACACAGTTTATCAGCATTAAGTCTGAAACTAATTACACACGTATTTCTATTAGCATACTGTTAGGATAAATATTTAAAATGTTAGATTTTCCTCAGCTGCGCTCAACTCAGAATTGAAGAATATTAAATTTAAGTGTAAGTCAGTGAGAAAATTTAAATGTTCTAAGCACTAAAACAATTCGAGTACAATCAATTTTCCATTTTCTGAAAGCTGCTAAATCCTCCTCATTCACCCAATTACTACTGTACTTAACCTAATGAAATTTTATTCTGCAGAAACAATACTGTTCTTAAACAAATTTTTGAAAAATGTAAGATTAAAAACTTCTAGACAAAGAATAAACTCCTAGAGAAAAGATGCAAATAAAATTACTATCATAATCTTTTGTTTTTTATTTGCAAGTATAAAACTAAAGAGAAACAAAAGCATGGAACATAGCATCTGTCATATCAGAATATAAAAAGATGATCCTGGCACAAAATGAAAAAGCTCTAATTCATTTGCAAATCAAGCCTGCCAGTTCTATTTCAAGCTGGCGGTAACTGTCAAGAGTTAACAAGATAATCACTTTCAATCCTGCCTTCAATGGTACATTACACTGTTATTCCATTCAATAAGGCCGTTCTTTGGGGCACTAGATGAATGGTTTTCATTTCTAACTCACACAAAAAGTTGCAAAAAAAAAAATCCATGGGGCTTAAGAAAGAAATCCCTTTATGGGCATTTATCTGCCGGCACTTGCTTTTAGGCAAAATGAGATATTTGGATACATTGGTGTCCATTCACTTCCTCTATTCCTTCAGGCCCTCGGTCTGTTGATAAAAAAAAAAAAAAAAAGAAAAAAGGCACACAAGGAAACCTCAAGCCTGTTTTGTTTTTTTTAAACTATCTATGCACATTAAACAAGTTCTGTAATAATGTTTTGTAAACACTTCAAGAATACACAGCTCACTACACACTGAAATGACACTGTATTTGAACAGATCTATCTTTGTCTAAATTCATTATAAACTGTACAAAAAAAATAGTAAATGCTCGTGAAAATTGTGCTTAGGGATACAATAACCAGTTCCTCATTAAATATTAAATAAAAATAAAGTTACCAATTAAAGGCACTCTACCTATGAAACAAGTTAATCTAGAATTTGTCTGTATTAATTATTTGTAATATTTTTTTTTTTTAAGATTCTGTGCTTGCATTCTTCCCAAAAGGATAAAATCTTATACAAGTTTATTAAGTTACTCAGTAATTAAAACTTATTTGCCGGCACACAACTTTCTACTAATCTCTGCGAAAAAAAACCTTCAGGCTTTCGCTCATTGCTCAAAATTCATATTGTAAGACACTACCTGCATGTTAAGGTTGTATTACACAGATATGCATTCTATTATTGCATATTCTACAGTGACAATTTAAATCTTCTATACTAACCTTAGAAACAAATCACTAATTCTTTTTTTTCTTTCTTTCTTTAAATCCCCATAGATCTCAGTTCACAGAACAAAGCTAATATCTATATTTAATATCTTAACTGAGTTAAGCTTATCCAGCCTGTTACCCACAATCAATGCCAACAAGGCACACTGTCAATACCCATCTATACTTTTTTTTTTAATAAAAAGAAGTAAATCTTTCCTCAAACTCAGGGACCCATCTTGCCAGTCACTTCTTAAGCTATTTGCATACCTTACAAAGAAGATTTTTGATCGTCTTTATAATCCATCACTACAAGTCAGACAACTTTTTCCATATACCCCTCGTGCAAATGCTCCTTTATAGTAAGAGTTTCTTTTATGAGAAATCTAAACACCAGAAGTTACCAGCGGACTCACAGGCTTTGGTTTTGTTCTTTGCACTTCACAAGTTTCTTCAGACATTCTAAACAGAGAGATGGTCTTACAATTAAAAAAATACTGTAACAAAACCAAAAACTATATGCCTGTATTTATGTCACATTAGAACATAGTCATTTTTGCTGCCCTGCTGCCCCTGCTTCCCGAAAAGAAAGAATATAAAATAAAAATGAATTAAAAGTCAACACACTTTGGAAGGACCTTGAAAGAGCACAAGATGTTGCACTTGGAACACAAATTAACAGAAAGTGAACAGATGGATTTCAAATAGCAGGTCATGGCTTTAGGTAAGACTAATACAGCCCCCAAAAAACAGGAGCCTGCCGTAGAAATTTGGGATGTGTTTACTTCCTCTCTAGCCAGCAGCAGTACAATGCCAGTACTGCTTAAAAATAAACAACAGATTAATAAAACAAAGCAAACAAAAAAAAAGAAAAAATAAAACACACCAAACCAAAACCCACCCTCCATTCTGTAAAGCAGACATTCGGAATAAAAAGCAAAGATAAGCAGCAGAGTAATTCTTCAGGAAAGGTAGGTATTTGTTTCTAGCATTCACAACTGATTAATTTCCACAGCTCAGATGAAAGACCAGGATGACCCAACAGTCCTAAGACACATACGTTTTAAGGCCAAAGACTAAGAAAAGGTAGTTTCACATTTCCATTATTACTGAAGATGTGTGCAGCACTTTGGCAACCATGGTCAAGTTCAGCTGAGACCCACAAAGTGCCACTTTACTGAAATTCCACCGCTTGTGACTGCATTTGATCCAATTTTAGCACACTGAAACCTCGTGCTTTTTTAGGCATCACTGTTGGGAGGTATAAAAACCCAATTTGTAAGTGCTTTTTCACTGTTCCTCTTTGTGTCCCTGCAGTTTGATTTTGTCGCTTTAGTTTAATTCCTCTATGTTCTTTCATCTGGCCTGAATTTGTCTCCCTAAGGAACACAGGGGCACACTCAGAATATACTCTACATGTTTAAAATGTTTAAGTGTCAGACAGGCACAGGTTTTCATTCCTGTACAAGGTAAAAAAAATTTCCTTCTCCTGAAAAAAGCAGATCTACTTGATCTCAGAATATTTAGTTTCTATCTCCTCAACTACTTCAGCTGATGCAGCTTGTAGCATTTCTAGTTATGAGACACTTGAGTTTCAGGCTGTATTTCACAATTAAACAGTTTGTTTCTATTACAACTCAGTGTAGCCCTAAAGAAAGCCTTTGAAAGTCTCTTGGTTTCTGTAAGACAGCCATTCCAAGCAGTCCGAGCGTATGCTGAGAGGTAGGAATAGCTCAGAAGATTCTCCAACGTAAGTCTGACATGAGGGAGAAGCCCCTGTTGTTACATGAATTACCTGAACAAATCTTAACAGACACATTAATAATAAACCTGGAGGATTTACCATCACTATGGTACTGCAGCCATTTTCAGTTCAAATAAACATAGCATAACTATTTTTGAATGGTATGATTTGCATCCTCCGCAGTATCTCCTCAGCATTCAAATGCATCTTATCCTACATGACTCTAGAGTTTTGTACATGTTTTTCAATATTTTGAGGTTGTTAAGTTATGGAGAGCGTCACAAAGATCCTTTTATTTTAAGCAGAAGACTCACAAATTCTTCTAAAAGGCTGTTTGGTTAAAGCACAGATGAGTTTTGAAATATGAAAAAGGTTTCTTTAAAGTCTGACTTTCTGTAAGGAAGAATGTTGTATCTTCTACTAACAATTTCCACGTTGGGCTGTGTTGCAAGACAATTTTATAAAATTTAAAAAGGTAGAGCTTAAGTTGTTCAAGCTTGATAGGCAATTAGTTCCTTGGCCACAAATAAAGGGAAAAAAAATATTATTTCATCAAAATAGAAGAAAATAAAAATTGATTGCAAATCTCAAACATATCTGACCAAAACCAAGCCTAACAGACAGTGACAAAAATAACCTGAAAGTGCTTTAAAATTAATGGAAAGGCTGGAAAAAAACAAACCAAAACAAAACCAGCTAATTGAAGCTCATGAAGATCTGGAACAGGAGCAGCTCGATAGACATCTCTAAATCGGTCCCATTTACAGCAGTTCCCACTTCAGCACCTTTTTTTTTTTTTTTTTTTTTTACAGCATTCAGTCCAAAACAATGCTGGTTACCTGTACGCTAACAAATCACCAAAGACTGTAAAAGCGCTTTCAAATACATGTAATAGCGAGGATCAGAACAAGTGTATCCTGATGATAATATTTCAGTATTCAAGAATAAAGACCCTCAGAGTTGTCAAAAAAAAAATCTGTTACACTTGGACCTAGTCACAGTGGATTTGTACCTAATACAGCTACATCGAGATTGTAGAGAACAGGCTAATTTCCTTAAATTATCTGACAAGGCTAATAGTTCTCTTGATTCCAAGAGCAATTAACTCTCCGCTAATTCAACAGCAGCACTAGACAACTAGCACTAATAGGTCTGTATCTTGCTTATTTGTTATTTCTTTCTCCAGTATCTCTAATGGCCTCTGACTATATAATTTACAAGTCTGTTATTATTTGAGAACATTAATCAATGCTAAAATTGTTTTTGGTTTTCTGCTTATTACACATGTACTTCTCAGAGAGAAACTTCAGAAGCAATACATGTATTCAGGACATTGCTACGCCTGTGTTGAAAACACTGATACTATCTAGAATTTGATGTCCAAAACATTATGGTGAGTTAAGTAAACAAGAAGAGATCTGCAAGTTCCAGTAAATCACAACTTATATTTTTTGTAGAAAATTTTACATCCTAAAAAACCCCACAAAAACCATTGAGTAATGCTGTCTGAACACTTCATGCTGGTTGAGTTGCACCAAAACCTCCTTAAGGCTTCATATGTTCTTTAATTGCTGTCTACCGTTCTTACCACATCACATCGGTCTTATTCATTTCACTCTCCAAAATGTTTGCTTTCATTAATATGCTTTTAACCTTTTACTACCATGAAAGACTAACATCATCTATTTTACTTGGCATTTATCATTCCCAGCACTTCACAGAGAAAGTCTCCAGTGAAAATGGAGAGCAGTACTGGCTTTGCAAGACAGAGCAAACTGCTGAGAAGTGGCCAGCCAAAGTCTAGACCAGAAATCTTGCTAGGCATTTTTGTATTTTGGCATTCCTTCAATGAAATTAAAATAATTAGTACTGCACACTACTGATTTACCACCAAGTGGACCAGAATTAGAAGAAAAGACAAAAATATAAAACGTGTGTCATTCTACAGCCAAGATTTCCCTCAAAGGCTATTTTTCTAACATGAAGCCAAGAGATTCCTGAAAAAATTAAGTACCATAAACATGTCAGGCTCCAAGAAAACTTGCATCTTAAGCAATTTGGAGCTTGAAGATTAAAACCAGCACTTCCTATTGTACCTGCAAATATTAGAGGTAAAGTGAAACATTCTACAAAAACAACTTCTGAACAAATAACCAGCCAGATCCTTCAACAGCAGCAATTTCTAGAGCATTCACAGACCATACAGAAAGACCTGGAAATGTGGATGATCAGGCTGACGACTGAGCAAGCACTTCTGGTGGAAAGAATTTCTAATCTGAAGAAAAAAAAAAAAAGACCAGCAAATATGCAACAACCACCTCAAGTTACAAACCTAACTAACAAATCGTAGCCACGCATCACAAAGTGAGGGCACTGACAAAGCCTACTTCAAGTTCTCCGCAGCACTGTTCTCTGGTCTTCTCTGGGGAAATAAGTTGGAGCTAGATACTTATTTGTCTATAAAAGTTACCTTAATCCCTATGTTTTTTATCTGTACCCGTTTCAGTTCACCTCAGTTAACATCATTTAGGACAGGAGACATGCTGAACCTACACAGACCTCCCTCGACAGACTTTCTATTGACGCAAGAAAACAAACTCTGCAATGGAAATTATTTTACCTGATCACACAACCCCTCCAGCACTCACCTACCTGGCTCATGAGGGACTTCCTGAACCATTACAGTCTGATGCTCAGAGACAAGCCAAAAGTGGTGCTGGTTTACATTAAAATGCTAATCTTTACAGCAAAGTAAGGCAGACAGTTAAGGGTGGTAGCCTCAACCACCCCAGAGTTAGTCGCCCTTGTGTGTAAATCAAGCTTTTATATTGTTTCAAAGGAAGAGCAGACACTAGAGCGAGCAACTCCTTTGCTAACAGGAAATTTTGCCTCTCTATGATGCTACCAGAATGAAGGATTCTTCTCTACTTTATTACAATACTGTTCATGTTTGCCTTATTTCACTCACATCTAAGACAGTCTTACTGATCGTAAATAGAGCAACGTGAATACTTTGCTAACTACTATTAGAAGACCATGGTAGAGAACACTGGAGTATCTGTGCTCTGAAACAGATTAAAGTCAGACAAGAAAAAAGAATATAACAAATTCAGAATACAGAATGACTGCACAGACTGATGGACTGATCTACAGAATAAGCATATCGATATTGCTGAAAAAAACCCCAATCTAGTATATTGGGCCTTTTCCTAGATCTTCAGTTTTGGCTGAAAGTTATAATTGCAATATACAAAATTATTATGTCTTGCAAAGAAGTGCCAGAAACCAGTGTCCCCAGAAACTGGAACTGGAACCGTTCCAAGCAAACACATTCATGTAATAATGGTCAGGACTGAGTGGCCTTTTACACAATGGCATGACAGGATAAGCCATGTACTTAACTTTCTGTTCAAGCAAGATACTGGAAAGTTACGTGAACATTTGTGCATAATAATGTCATTCAAAACTGGTCAGGATGCTGTTCTAACAATGTAAGCAAACAATATATAACATTTTTACATATATATATATATATATATCTGTATCTATCTCCTTCCTCTGGTCATTGTGGCTTTCAGTCAACAAGGTCACCCTGCAAAGTTAGCATTTGGATGGGTAACTGTTACACCAGTACCAACAGCAGATAATGGAAGAAACTGGAAGAATCACTGAAGAAATCTAAAAATAAAGTTGAAAACCTTGTACCTACATGCAATAGAGGGAAAAATAGTTTAGTTAGCATGCATATTGTTTTGCCCAGCAGTAGAAAGAAATACAGCATAACCAACACCTAGGGTAAACAAAAATATTCAAACTGCATATAAGATAGGTGAAACCGTTTCAACCAGGGAGAAAAATTTGCAAACTCTGTCTGATATCTGGGATTTAAGGTGGACTCTTTTTCTTGTACATCTGTAATGACAGAAGTTGCACAAACCAATTGAAAAAATATCTGTAAAATGTCCAGTCTTTGTACATATGACATAGCCTAGCACATATTTCTTGGTGTACTACAAAAGCAAAAAAAAAAATCGTTCTTGTTAAAGGCTTTCCTTCTGCCCATTCTATGTATGGCACTTACGTCATTCATCATGACTACAGTAACGAGGCAGGCTGAAATTAGCACTCGCTAGAGCATCTATACACTTGCAGGATGTCAGCAGATGTGATTGTTGAATGACAAAAAGCCAAGTGCTGAGAAATATTTAGGAATACTATAATAGCCCAGCACCAGGTAGATTTTTTTTTTTTTTAAATTAAAATATAGACCCCAAAGTCATAGCCAAGGGAATTCACTCTCTTGTACGTGGAATTGATCTGAATGCAATTACTTTACTCTTTTTAGCTCCATTTGACTTTGAACTAAACATCAATTAGTGTACAAACATAATACTGCAAGATCTGTTAACTCCAGTACTGATTTTTCCATAAAAGATCTAAAGCAAATTTATTGGCCTTCATTTAATAGCTTTCAGCAATCACAAATATCACACATGAAAGCTCAACTTCATTTTCTGATGGTCACTTAAACCCTTAATTCTCACGATAAAACTCTCTCAGTCTTAGTTTAAAAACCCTTAAATTAGCAAACAAGACACCACATAATATATGCTATAAGCATAGGTCTTCTCTGAAAAGCTGGGACCTTCAAGTGCTTCAGCTGCGATACAAGCCATTGAGCCATGGCCAATATAAGCTAATTTGAATAATCAATATGACAACCTTATTTTTCTAATGCAAACAGGATTGATACAGTAAGGTGTCTCACTGCCACATCACAGTCATGGCCTCTTTTAACCCCTAATTAGATTTAGGTGATTATCCCTGCTCTTCCTTACAAGTGTACAGCCCGGATAAGAGATGACAAAAGCTATCTGCCACTTACTCAGCCTTTGCAGACTGCAGGTTATCCAGGGAGATACAGGGTAAGATCAGCAAACAATTGTTATTCATATCATCTACAGTTTTAAGATAGTCACAGTTTTCCATACATGCTAAGTGAAAATAGCCCAGAGCATTAGGTAAATGCAAAACGCTTAAGAACATCAGGGTTACACAGATGGAAATTCAAGGTGATGCTAGGGAATTATGTTTAATTCAAATTGGTTATCACAAAGAAAACTATCTAGCAATGATTTTCTTTTTCAGACAGGAAACTCTGAGTTTTCAATAGGTTTGTGTTCATTGTTTATTTGTGTGTAACACTGAGTATTTTACATGGCTATTTCTAGAAAAAAATAATAATCAAACTTAGAAACAGCAATCCCAATAGAATTACATAGCTAAACAAAGTACTAACAGAGAGAGAAGATCTATTACAGAAATGTAATCACATTTCATTTACAAGAACTCTTATCTCAAGCACTTAAACATAAAATTTAAACAGTTTTCCATTTTATTGTACTCAGTATTTGAGCTAATAAGATATTAAAGTATAATCATGTTAGCAACATTTCTATTGCATTACATAAACACAGTACTAGATTAAAGGCAGACCAGGAAAAAGAAAGCATGATGTCGCATATAAAACTAAACACTTTATTTCTCCTGGCAGAAATAAGTATCACTGGTATCATGTGTGAAAACTGCCACGCTAAAATTAGATCATATGTTCACAAAATGTCTATTCCCATACTGACAAAAAAAAAAGTATTTCCATACATATTATCCATCTGTGAATGTGTTTAGCATGCTTTTGTAACCAAAAAAGAAGTATTTCCCCATAGTATGCTTTTATTAGCAGGCCATATCACAGAACTGGAAGGATCATTTATCCAAGTCAGGTGCAATCCACTCATGATTGGAGTAAAATTTTCAGAATTGTTTAAAAGACATTTGGATAGCACTTTGAAAATCACTGAAAGGTAATATATTTTTAAAAATATTGTATATACTGTGATCAAACACTCCTTACCAGCCATACTCTATATTCAAGACAAAGTAGACTACAGTGCAACCTCTGCATTGTTTCTTTGGGCTTTATTTCCCATCGAAGAATCACTGCTGCTCTTCCCAGTTTTCTGCTCCTTCCACGTGAGTCAGAAGCAGCAGGGCACTGTCTTCTCCTCAGTCACCCCACCGAGAAGCTACCCTGACGTCAAAGAAACTGAACATCATGGGGACCTCTTTTGTGCAGCAAACATGAAACAATATTCATCCTAGATTTTCATCCATGCACTAAGGCTTTTTACTTGTTACTATTATTTATATCCATGCCTTTCAACAATTTGTGATTTTATTAACTCATTTTTCCTCATAAAGGTTCAAGATATGGTCACCTTGAAACTGTACTACGTAACAGTCTGAGCAGCCATGCAGAAACTAGGGGTATGTGCTTCCTCATAGTGCTTCTGACACACGACCCTACCTACAGTCCCTGACATTTCTCTTTCTCTGTTAAAAAAAAAAATTAACAATTTCTTTATGGGATTTTGTGCAATGTACTATACATTTGAGCGGCCTTTTGAAAATGCAAAATTATATCTGACTGTTACTACTTCTTTAAAAACAAAGACTACAAAGCTCTATGTGCTTGCCTAAAAACAACCAACCAAATAAATATGTAAGTGGGGGGGAGCAATAATGAAAGACAATGATTAGTTTTCTACTCAGGTTATTTGAACTTGTGAGAAAATCTGTTTATGGAGAATCTTAACTTAATTACATAAAATTCTCATTAAATTGCAGAAAAATTACACATTGCATTCTCTATAAATGTTTTCCATGGGTTGGATAAAAACAGGTGATAAAAATGGTTTGATACTGAGAAAACAGTCAGCATGAAAAATTGTTCCTGCCCTTTTTTAGTTGTTTTTGAAGTTTCTCATTGGACTGCTTTGTCTTCTCAAAAAAAAAAAATCCTATAATAATTCGGAATCTTTTCCATTTGCTAACACAATTACCAGTTACACAAGTGTGGGTTTTTTCTGTGCTGAAACCTGCAGTACAGAAAAGGAAGAGAAAGCAAGCAAATAACATCCGTGGTAACGGGACTGTTCACAGCAAAAATTCCTTCAGTCTCACAAATATCCCAAAGAGCCTAACGAACCCTCCAGCAAGGAGGGGTGACGTCTGTTGCTCCCTGCAGTCAATGGCATGTCTCCTGCTCACCCAGAGGGGTTTGGGTTTCGTCCTATGGGCTCAAGCCTCTCTGCTTCTGGCTGGTTTGCTTTCCCAGTCACCTCGCCATACCTGGCAGTGAACAAATGCCCCAGGCCCCTGTTTTAGGAGGAGTCACATACGCACTGACAACCCATTTGACAAAACATCTCATCGAAAGGTTAGCGGAGGTCAGCAGAAAGCAAAGAACGGGAGCCAGGGCTGCAACACCACAGATCCAAACCACAACTACCCACCACATCTCTCAAGATAAGTATCTCTAGACAAATCCATTGTATTTGAAAGACATCTCCGGCCGTCGTACCATACCTGTTCCAGTATCCCACAACTCCCACGCCAGCTCAGGAGAAGGACCTCTGGCATGAAACTCATCCCCACTAATTCACAGCATCTTCCCTCCTGTGGCGCACAGACGTCGTAACTGCTTCATAAAATTTCATTTAAAATCACTTAAAATTTTGAGTTATAGTGCAAGTTTGATAAGCTTGAGATAAGCAATGCTTTCTGGAGGTAGGCAAAAAGGGGCCACTAGGGATATCACATATGGTGACAGTGTCAAGGAATGTGGGATTGTCACTTTTAACCTTTTTTGATATTTTTCAGTTTTCAGATGCTGACCTAATGTAACTTCAATATATAACTTCACTAAAAAGATATTATCAGCAGTTAAGGCCTACTTTGGACTGAATAACCTGACCATCTTCAAAAACGTTTGCAAACCCACATGGTGAAGCCTCCATTCAGCAGGGAGCAATGTAGATAGATTACTCGATTTTAATTCTTAGTTGCAGTGCTTAAGTCTTAGGATCAGATTAGTGATAATTTATGTTGAAGTTATGAAAACCTAGGAAAGTTTGTCAGAGGAAAATTTCTCTCTTAAAACGGAGGTGAGAAGTACAACCTAAAAATAAGGCATTTTCATTATTCAGAATATATTACTAAGACAGTGCGGAGTATAATTTTCAAAAATAATAACCACAAGTATATAAAATCTCAAGCATTTAACATCTAGATTTAAACATCTAACATCAATTCACTGAGTTATTACAGCCTGAATGCTTAAAAAAAACCACAAAAGTAGCATATTTATTAAAATAGAAAGAGAAATGTTACTTATGGACATCCAAGAAGATAAGTAGGATGGAGCACAGAATTTCCTGTTACCTGTATTCTTTTCTGCTTTCCTTCCTCTCTGTATCATGCCCACCACTGAAAAGAAATGAAAGCTAAACTGCACTGCAAGTAAAAGCAGCCAAACAGCAAGAGCTTAAACGCAGCAATGAGAGCTAAAATATGTCAGTCCAGCCTTGTATGTAATGGAAAGGGAAAAACAACTGAGAAGAGTTGGTGGGAAGAGAAAAACAGTTTAAAATTCTTAACAAGCTGCAATATGGAACATTCAACATAGCTCTTCTGTGATTTTTTTTTTTTTTTTTTTAATTTGCTTTACTCTGTACTTCATTGAAAATAAGCAAGCAAAACCTCCAATATTTCCAATTAATATCGGTACAGCTATTTCTCAGGAAGAGAGATCTATTTTATAAACGTTAAAGTTAATGGAAATAGCTCTCAACAAGCTCTGGGGCCTAAGGCTTGTTTTGGTTTTTTTTAAACAAATTAATTGGTGGATTTTAGTATTTTGTCCTCCTCTATACAAAACACATCCTGACCTTTTAAATAAGATTTACTGTCTTCCACTACATATAAACCCCTACCTTCTCTTCCATCTTCATGCTCCTGACTTACAGAGGACCTGCCATAAATTAACTCCCAGTAGAAACTAATGCTGCAACATTATCTAAAATTTCATACAGAGATTGTGCCATATGATGTTTTTTAAACACCATTTAACATGGTCAGGATATAAAGGTTTTTAATTTCACATCAGAATTCCTAAAAAAAATTAGATAAATTAAACAATTGCACACAGCTGAACCTCTGTGACTGACAGCTCAGTAGGTCTGTGTCTCTATTACAGTACAAAACCAAGATTCTTGTGAAGAACAACATCCAGGTTCTTTTACAGACAAGTGCTCAGATTCTTCCTGAGCTGTGTTGTCAGTGGATGATCCATAGTATAAATATTGTTAGTGGCTGACAACTACTTACTGCCAAAATTTGATAATTTAAAAAATTAAAAAAAAAAATCAGGCCCCTTCTTTCTGTACTAGCTCAGCTCTCACTTTCCCCTCCCTGACTGCCTCAGTATGTCTGCAAGCATGCACAAACCCTGGTTTACTCCAGCCCCAGCCCCTCGGTACCCGCCCCATGGATTCACAGAGCCTCCCAAGGCACCAGCCACCTTCACACTCCTCTCTGTGGGCTCAAAGTAAATCACCCTCTTCTTACATGGCTACTGAAAGAGGAGAGAATTTTTGTGCATGTACAAGGAGGAGAAAAGGAGAAAATAAAAAGGAAAAAGGGAGATGGCAGAGACAGACATATGAAACCTTTTCACTCCTCCTGTCCCTGCAGAGATATAGGAAGCATTCCCTATCACACAGTGCTAAACTTTCCTATAAACCCATTGTGTGTATTTCTTTAATATTTTTCAAAGCACCGAGCAATGCCCACCTGACAAGAATCAATGGGAAAAAAAACCTTTTCCCTCTTTGACACAACATGATCCCATTAAGCAGCCTCAAAAGATTCTGATCTGAGCAGAAAAGTCAGACCTTCCTGATCAATTCCTTAATCCATTTTGAGAGAACGGACTGATCTTGCTTTTCAATTTCAGTCCAGGAAAAAAAATCATTCCCAACGTAATTCACCATTAAATGGGCCTTGTCTTACAAGAACTTCAGCTGCTGGAAGCAGATGAGGAGCAAGTCAGAATCCAGGAGAATCACCAGCGCATCTAACATGCTTCCTCTGGGTCTTTCCATTTCTACCCTGAAAAAGTCACTCAAAGCATTTGCCAGTCTTATCCTTCATGGATCTTTGAAGACATTGCTTTTAGCACCATAAATCATGCAAAAATTGATGCCTGAAGTGGAAATGATTCCCAGACTTTTCCTTCAGAAAAACTTCAATTCATTAGGTTACCACTGGGGTTGCCATAATCTATAAAAAAAGGGAATAAAACCAACATGATGCTGAAGTAATGTTGCCACAATAAAATGTGGTGCAGGCTGGAGATACTACACTCTACATATGTTGGCAGATTCTGCTACAGAACTGAAGATGTTTTATTCCAAAATTGGATAAGATGCTGTGAATAGAGAGGAGAAATGAAGAGCATGTGCACCTGCTATATTCTGAACTCTCTTATGGAAATCAGACTCAAAAATTGAGCACGTATGCTCAAAAATTGAAGATTTGGGTTGGGCAGTCTTCTCCATGGGAAGATCTGAGTACCTTCCCACTTCAATGGATAATTCTTCTAATGAAATGGTGTTAATGTAGAGAAACATGCTCCACTTGCTTCCTTAGCAGTGCCCAACTAAACCTATGCAATGAAGATTACTCCACCAGCCCTAGACTGCCCTGGATCCTGAGAGAAGGACACCCACCAAGGACAGGTTGCTGTTGGCAGCAGCTGGAATACATGCAAGCAGAAAGTTAGCTTGTGACACTTTTATGTTTCCAGTCTTAATTGCAAGTGATCAGAACCACCTGATGTTTTAGGCCTCTTGCCTCCTCAAGTAGCTGCTTCTTAATGCCATCTCCTACAGCAGCAGACAAATAATGACAGTGAATGAAACAGAAGTATCCAAATGTTTGAGTACTCCAGTTTTGTTTGCAAGATAGGAGAAACAATAATGCAAAGGATTAGCATTTAAAAAAAAAATAGGTTTGAACTGATTAAAACATAAATTTGTAACCTTGAGGTCTCTTCAGTACTACAGACAACATTTAATGGACCACAAGCTCTGCCTTGAACTAAAAAACACTCTGTAGAATTACAGCATTCATTTATTTACAGATTCACTTGTATTTTTAGTTTTTCCTCTATTTCATTTAGTAACGATGGCTAAAACTTCTACAGTAACAAAAAGACCAAACAGATCTCCAAATGCAACTTTTGCCTATACACCCAGCGTGGGGACACAAGAGGAAAAGGACAGGGGAGGGAAGGGACTACTACTACTCCTGAGTAAGAATCCTGCCCAGCACAGAACCAGGAGATGCCAAGGATGAAACCAGAGCCTGGAAGTAAATTTACATTCTTTCCAGTTTTCTAAACATACGTAACAGACATGTGGAATCACGCGTCAAAATCTACAACAGATCTGCCTTCTGCCTTTTAAAGCAACATGCAAATAGTTTCTTTTGATACATTTCATTGAAGAATTTCTTTACCAAAACCTGTTACTACGTTAATGTTCCCAATTTGTTTTTTTCTTCATTCAACAATTTAGATTGCTTCACTTCAGTTTTTCATATTCATTTATAATTCCAAACAACAACAAAAAGGCTCAAGATTAGATTGGTATTAGAAATACTTCCTTTAAAACAAAGATGTTCCTCCTTCCCTTCCTAATCAAAAGAAATAGGTGTTTTATAATGTCCATAGCAGTAAGTTCAATTCCAGCAAAAACATTCTTTATCCAAAAAAACCAAGGTGAAACAGAGAGTGTTTAATATTTTAATGTGAAACTGAATTTTACTTTACAATGGCATGCATTTTGGATGGGTTTTTTACTTGCATCTTCTTTGCTTGCTCAGAGGAGGCAGTGTTTGTTGTGTTTGTTTTGGTTTTTACCTAAACGATTGCTAGGGACTCCTCTGCTTTAGTTCCATGATAGCAAGACACTGGGTACATGGTTAGGTGATTACTGTATCTCTGCAGTTCAGTGTCTGCAGGGTGTCTGAATGCCACTCTAACTACTTAAACCCAATAAAGAGATTACAGCTCACACTAACTGGATTTTCACAGCTCCGTATCATTCAGTTTGGATTCCTCATGCACAGATTAAGAGAGGCCATTAAAACAATAGTCAGCTGCTCTCAAAGTGGAAGGTGTCTTAGTAAAAAAAAAAACCTATGTGTTTTTATTCAGAGTGTATGCGTGCATGTGCATTTGTACATGTGTAGAAATGAAACACTTTCTGAAAAGAACACTCTGTATTTAAGGAATTATTCAATTTAAAAACCCAAGATAATGCAAATTATATAGTTATAAAAAGGACAATCATGGTGGTTGGCAGTTTTAAGGACCGGATAGTTTTGAAAATTTTACACAGCTTAAAAGAATGTGTGTCTTTGAAGATACTGCCTTCAAATGCATTCCAAAACCTATTTCTGTAAATATGGAGAAATATAATTCCCTCAACATAGTACATGAATTTAGCAGGGAAGCTAATTTAACAAGCATCTCTAACTGACAGTCTGAACTACAAAACTTGAACACAAAATTTATATTTTTGTACTTGGTACAAAAAGTACTTAGTGAATGAAAATGAAACTGTTCCTCTGTGGGTAAAAACTACTTACTTTCTAGATTCAGTGGTTCTCTGACATCTTCTGTACAGTTGTGCTCCACAGCTTACGCACGTGTACTATCCACACTGGGTTTTTTACAGCTGTCTGGTAGTGAAAGGAAAAGAAATCATACCATATGCTGCTGTCTCAATGTCACAGCCCATTAAATAAATGGCCATCCTTTTTAGTCTTAAAAGGGGATTTTTAGCAAACAAAAAGAAAAACGAGGCCAACACAGCTCAGACGACAATAGCAACAAATCTAGGTCAAAGGCAAGTGACCCTAGAGCTACTCTGGGCACATGGACGTCTCTGTCCTTTTCAGGGGGAAACTCTTACTCTACTTCCCATTAACTTTTGGCTGACTTTGTAGAGGAAATTGTCCTCATTTGGCTTTTCAGTGGCTTCCTTCTAGTTTCCAACACCTGAACATTTTTCGTCAGCAAAGCTAATCAACTCATTTTTCTAGCATCCTTAAAATGCTCATATGTACCATTGGCACCTTGCGTCCTGGATACTCTCATGAATCTTTCTCTTGAGCATCTGGATGGGAAGTAGTCCAAACTACTCAATACCTTTTCCATCAGAAAATAAGAATTCTGAAAGGGCAAGTTATGAAATCTGTCTGCATACAACAGATCTCAAAGGACCACCATGAGTACAAGGTGACTTCTTCAGTTACCTATATATTTGGATCCTGCCTGCAGTAATATGAGGCATTTATAATCAGCAGGTACCACACTTTAAGCATTTTGCTATATGTAATAACTGCAAAACCACTCTAGTGCATGATCTTCATGATAGCAACATTTAATCAGTTGTAAACCTATGAATGAGGACTAAGTATGTGCTATCTATACATTTCTAGATGAGAATTCTATTAAGAGAACTCGTGAGGCAGCATGAGGACCCCTGTCCCTGAAAATCTCCAGGATGGGTATGAGAATGAATAGGCTTCCTGACAAATCCATCATCTACTTCCATAGTTTCTGGACAAAAACTGCTCTCCCATTTTGTTCTGCTCTCAGGTGTGCAAGCAGATCTCAGCCAATGTAAACACCAGGTTTTCTTTGTGTCTATGAAGTTTAGCATCACTTTGGAATGCATGGGTTCTGAGAAATAAACATTAGTAAATGCGTCCACTTCGTGAAAGGCTGAGAAAAGCCGTAACATGGTATTGCCATCCAAACATCTCATAGCAAATAAAAATGCCCCTTCTGCCTATAGAGTGAGCAAGACAACCATCATTCAACTACTGAAGGAATAAACTTTAAAAATACAAAGACAAAATTGTAATGACTAGAGATAGAACGCAGACACTTTTGTATTAAAAAAATAAAATCTAGCAATCATTTGATGGACAACTTTCCCAAAATGCTACATCATAACCCATACCACCTGAGCGTTCAGACAATTTCTTCTACATTCTTCACTCACATGCAAGGTCTCACTGTCTTTTGCCACAGAGTCCTCGATGAGAGAACTGTTGCGATGCATTGCTACAAGATCAACCACTACTACAATATTCATCCATATGATTTCACTTCTGCATTTAAGAGAGATTAAAAAGCACCAGGACATCTGTCTGGAAGATCTGTCCCCATTTGCTTTTTCCCTTGAGATTCTCACTACAGAAGTCCAAACAAAATATGGAAGTTTAAGAAATTTTTATAAAAATGGTTAGAAATACTGATCTTTGCTCTACAACAAGCGCTAAAAGAAGCACAGGTCACATCTGTTTTTATTATTGCAGCTTTCAAATGCGGTGATAAAGATTGTGTCAACATGGTGAAGGCATATGAAATTATCCTTTAGGGCAGTATGTATATCTAAGATTTGAGGAAGAAGTAATATAAAGACAACAAAATTTGAATTATTCCTTTTCAATGAGATGCCTCAGACTACAATTCTTTCTGGAAGAAAAGTATCAAAAGTGCAATTTTTTTACCTTACACTACGGCGGTGATCAGTTAAGACCTGCACCTCATGAGGTAGCATAATATAGGAGGAGTTCTTCCATACAGGATTGGAAAACATGGGGAGGGGTAAGACAGGGATCTGAAATAATGGTACTCTTTCCTCACAATTTCCAAAACTTATTTAACTTTTATTACAGAATTCTGGCTAAGGAAAAAAAAAAAATGCCAAAGTAATTTGTTTTTGTTTTTTATAAAGAAATTGAAATTTTTTCCATGTAGTCAATTCTCCAGTTCAAAATAACAAAATAATCAACTGCAGAAGGTTTCCCTACCATAAGTTATGTTATACTTCACATTTCTACATTTTGAGTCCTTCTGGAATTAGCAGAGATGAATGTTTTAAAACAGAATAGCGTGAATCCCGTATGCAGGCCAGCTGGATTTTGTTAGCGTTTGATCATACTAGAATTTTACTATGCTTCCATTTTAATTATGTTTTTAGTTTTTCTCTTCATGAATGTTTATGATATAAAACAATACAAATAGGAACTAGTGATTGTTCTTACTGGCATACTCTGTGGGGAAGTACATCAGCCCCTTGTACTATTTGCTGATGCTTAGCTATGGAAAGGGTCGAGTATCTACTGAGACACTTCCTGGTGAGAAAAATAACACAATGTTATTAATCCCTTGAAATTCAGAGGTTATAAACACTAACAGTTATCCTTACTAATTACAATAGTTGGTAATTATTTAATTAGTAACAGAAAAAAAGATGTTTCAGGAAAAGGTGAGCTACCACGTAGTCACATTTACTCAGCTTTTTTCTTCCATGCATTGCTCCCTTTTAAACACTCTGATAAAAAAAGATTATGTTTTTTCCTTATATATAGTATTACATTACAACTCTCCTGCCTACAGCTTATTTTAAGGCAATTGTCATATAAGTTGTGGTAAGACATCCCTGCCTCCCATTGAGAATCTAGAGTGCCGGCAGACTGCGTAGTCGCTTGCTAACACAAGCAAAGGGCAGAATGATGGTAAGTGGCAGAAATTGAGGAATGTGAATGAGGGTTAAAGTGAGCAGCACTCATCTGCTTCTTTTCCAATGCTGGGTAAAAGGAGACTAGATTTCTCTCAAGGAAAAACTACAAATAAACTGGTCAACAAAATTGAACATTTCAAGGGTGACAACTAGTTAACTGATAGAAACTGAAGGTAGTTAGTTTCCATCCAAGGAACTTTCATATCAAAACATTGAGGACCACACTTGCCTGAGCACCCACAGCTGCTCCTCCATGCTACAGGAGATACAGCTGACACAGGTCTGCTCTTCTTTAGCATTGGTTTTACAGAAGGCAGCAGAAATACTCTTAAAAACCTCAATCAGTGTGTGCTCCCCAACTAGTTCAAGCAAACCCTTGTAACCAGAATAACAGTAAGTCAGGCACAAACATTGCTGGAGAAAAAGAGAAAGACAACAAGAGATAGAAAGAAAGGTAAAAGCAGTAAAAATAAAGAAATAAAGGGGGCATTTTGTTTTGATTTTGTTTCTGCATAAATAACTCTCTTGCCACGATAATACATCTTAAAGAAAGATGTATTGAAAGCCCACTCCATAGGAAGTGAAAGCAATTGGCTGGCAGTGAAAGATACCCCAAGTCAGATAATAAGCTTCTAAAATTTTATGAGAAGTTGAACCCCTTTATCTGCTATTCTTCAAGGAGCTACCAAAATAAATTACTGTAACTAATAAGTACTATCAGACATCTTAAAACTTCATTATAACAACCTCTCAGCAGCGTGACTATAGCTGTTATAAAGTCCTCATAATTTAGTCCAGACACTGAAAATAAAAACCACTCGGATTAAGGAAAGATTTTTCCCCTCTGACAAAAGAGCAAAGACAACTCTACTATAAGTACTCAAACTATTTTCCAACACAGGACTGAAGTAGATTGGTTTCAGCATTCAAAATGCATTCTCCAATTTTAAACAGATTTTAAAGAAGTTCTACAATTTTTCTACTAATTACTGTGTTTAATATGGACATATGGCCACAGAGTCTACTATTCTTGAACAGGGCATTTTCACTAGTGACACTGTTCATTCCCACTGTAGATAAGGGTCTGTCATAATTTTATTATAAGCACCTACTCTAGGATGCTTATAACTCAACAACAAAAATATGATCAAGGTTGAAACATGGCATGCAAGATTTCAGCCCAGACACAATCCTTCTTTATTATGTTTTGAATCAAAACTTACAAAAAGTATGCCATTTTTTCTTTTGAACTCTTAAACTGCAAAATAAACACAATGTGCTTTCACTATACTACCCTCATAAGCCTCTTTAAAATAAGTTTTAAAAGACATTCCAAATAATTAAAAATAACTCATGAATTAGAGACCGAGAGCAGTGCAAATTAAACAAGCATTGTAGCACCCTGAACATCAATTTATATTTGCACATTTCTGCTACTTGATAAATGTATTTTGTCATGTAAGATTTTAAAGAAAAGGTCTTAGAGTGGCAAAAATCAGTCTCAGTGTGACAAAATCCCATTTGTAAGTGAATAGAGATGATTGAACACAAATACCTTAGGCCAACAACTACAGAGATTATGTTTTGGAACCAGCATGTGCATAATTGGATCAGATAAACGCTAACATTTTACAGATTTTGAGAGCCACCTCTTGTCACCATGGACAGTATGGGAAGTGATAAGCTACCCGTCCTTCTTATTGTCTAACCCATTAACATAAACATGTTGCACCCAGAGGAATTGTTCCTGACCTGAATTTAAGCCTGATGATTGTTGAGTGTGTGTTAGACCTGATGAAGGTTTCACGTCCTTAAAAGCATGACCATTTTTCCCTACTTACACCAGTTAGTCTAAAAGGAGGATATTATTTTTCCCAGCCAACTCTGCTTCTCGTACAACTGCTTCTTGTATAACCTTAAATTGTCATGGCTACAGCAGCACAACTCTTAGATTAAGTAAGAAGATTTATGAAAATTTTGTGCCGAACACCTCTGTATCACCAATACTATTCAGGCTGTAGTGTCATGTTAAAAAGCATTTGGAAATTACATTAGCAATGGCAGACCCACCTCCTACCTCTCATTTTTCTCTGCTGACATAACCCTTTTTAGGACCATGGTAGGAGGCAGATGAAGAAAGACATTCTTTCTCTGAAAGCAACAGAAAAGCAGCAATAAAAAACTATAGAAGAATTTTTTTTTTTAAGTCCTCTTTATAGACAGGAAAGCTTTTTTCAAATTTATTCACCACAATAATAAATAGCAGTTGCAGATTCTTTGCATTTTAGAACTTTTTTCTAATAAACAAACTCTGTAAGAATATGTACTAATTTCATACACTTGGAAAAAAAAGAAAATTACTGTCAGTCTCCAAAAACAGTAGCACATGCAGCAGATGAAACACCTTGCAGACAGTAACTGAGATCCAGTGCTCACAACATACCAGAGGCAGCAACTGCCAATATCACGTCTGTATAGAGCAGAGATAAGATGCACTGCCCCAGCCCTGCTTTGAAGGAGAGGCTTGCCACAAGCAAGCAGGTTACCTTTATTGAACATGTACATCACAAGCTCCTCCTTTCCTGCTAGCCCCAAGACGTTAGCCAATGCAGGAGCAAAAACAGCTTTAGCTTTCCTTAAGCCATGCAGTGTTGCTGGAGCTAGAAGTCAGCGGCCATAGCAGCGCCAATTAGGCCTAAAGTATGCATTAGTTACAAAGAACAGGAGATTTTTCTGTAATATGACATGATTACAAAATTAGGATTACAGATATTTTCAATAAAAATGCTGGTGAACATTCACACAAAGGGAATTTGTTATGTAGGCACAATAGTATCTTTTGGAAGTTGAGTATCTTGGCTGTAGAAATTCTGAAAGGGATTAAACAATAACATGAATTAACTTCTTGCTAAATCATAACTGTTTGATGTGTCCTACGGTAAATTTGCTTAAATGTACTAGTATAACTCAAAGGATCCAAGACTTTTCCCCTTTCTTCCTAATTAAGGGATGGGGCAAACCCTCTGATTTCAGGCTGGAAAAAGTTTGGTTTACAATAGAAGTGCTTCAAAACAAAAATACATCACTGGTAGAATGAAATACTCCTTAAATATGAATAATCAATCGTGCTTTACTCTAAAGTACTATGTTATCAATTAAATATAGTACTGTATTTTTGTCAAAAGGAAGTGTGGTTTATACTGCAAAGACTACCCTAATAATTCCTAACTTTCTCAGCAAATAGTCTTAAATGCAAGAGTTTATGCTGATATGCATGGAGCTATAAAAAAATTTAGGTATTAGTCCCTACTATTAAGTCAGCATTTAATTTACAAATGCTAGCCTATTCCATCATTATGGGACCATAATAAACCACTGCTAAAACCAAGCAGAATCAAAACGAAAAAATGTTCATGTGATCTGTCAAAGGAAAGTTTCTCAGAATAAACAATTTTAAGATAAATTTACTTGCTTATTAAAGGCCAAGTGTTTCACAGTTCTTCAGTGTAACGCACAACCAAAACGTGCTAGAGGTATCTTTCCTTCCAATCAAACATTTACCCTTCGCCACTGGTGAAAGGCAACAAGATCTCTTTACAACACCTCGTCTTTTTCAATAAATTTTGCATGAAAACATGTTACCCAAGCGCAAAGTTGCCTGCTGTCACATTGGAAGTATGATAAATGTTTAATGAAAACAACACCACACAGCTTGGTGTCAGACAACAGCTATCACACAGTCCTGCTTTGATCTGAACAGACACTTAAAAGGAGTTCTGAGCACGCTTTGCACCACAGAACTCTATAACCTATATGCAAATAAAAGAAAATTACCATAAATTACTTCCTACTGCATAGCACGGAAAGAGGTAAGAAAAAAAATCAACCACGACAAGCTCCAGGAGTGTCTGACTGCTGTCAAACTCTGAGAAGTCCAATATTCCCAATTTACTTCCAATGTCCTCTGCCAAGCACTGAAAAGCTCATCAACAGGCATTTATCACCCAAGTACCGACCGCAGAACCTGCTGGGACACTGCCAGGGCTGAGCACAAAAAATAAAACTGCTTTGGTTAAATGCCACTGAAAAAGGTCCCCTAGACAGAGGGACCTCAGCAAATATTTAAAGACCTAACATATGGAATTAAAAGGAAAAATGAAGACTATATTTGAAAAAATAACTCTTCAGCTCTGTAATATCTGTCAATTATTTAAGAAGCTGTGAAACAGTTAATGCACAAATGTATTGATAGCCTTATTAAGTATCAGAAACTAAAATGGTGGTTGGGCTTGATTAATGGCACAACACTTCTTTTTTCATAACAACTGAGAAGCCGCTCTTAATTTATTCCATTAAAAATTGTCAAAAACACTTTAAAAAGTAATCCAAAATTCCGCTACTAAGAAAGCTAGGGTGAAACCCATAAATCTAGTAAAAGTTATTTAAAGCTAACAAGTTTTTAGTAGGTTTTTTCCCCCCAGTTCAACAATGAACAACGATCCTTATGAAAAGCATGTCTCAGAATGCCAGAACTTGCATGTTTTTAAGCTAATCAAGACTTTAAACATCAAAATTCAACAGCACACACATACAGGTCAATGAAAACATGTATGCAAGTTGTTTTAAAACAAGTGAATCAAAAAAAAGCATAAGTAAAAGATTAATGTAATGCTTTGATTAGCAAAAAAATTACTGGAAAAAATATTCTAGTGGTATAACTACATGTTTAGGTAATTCAGTACTATAAAACACTTCACTTTTGAACACTTTGACATCCGGAGATTACTAGCATGCGAAAGTTGCTGGTTTAAATGTGGGATGTGGGAAAGCTCACTCACTCCATTAGTGACTGAGCTTTCACAGCAGCCTGCAAGCCATGATTTGCAGTCATCAGGTCCACCTTGTGGAATGTGACAGAAATATGTCGCACAAGGACCACACAGCACACCCCATCCATGGCCAAAAACCCAGCCTCACCCCTCCCTGTGAATGACATGGCCATTTTAACAAAGCCTGGAGGCACTTGATGACAAGTTTCATACGTCACTGATCTAGTCCCTCAAGTCATGATTTAACAGAACTATGTACCATTATTTTTAGAAATACTAAAAATATATGTATTTCCCAGATTTTATACCACCTTAGAGGAACAGGTTAGGAACAGTTACTTATGTTGATACCTTTAAAGTATCACAGAAAATATCTCATTGCATATATAAGACAAAACTGCAGTGCTAATAAGCTTGTCAAATAAGCCACCTTACAACATTTAGAAAAAACCCCTCACAATCTATAGTGCATTTTTAGAAGGTCACTAATGTCCAAGACTCGGCATACAGTCTAGCTAATACTATAGTAGCAATTCATATACCATACAATAAAGAACAAAGCTTTCAAACTGGACTGCTGTATTAAGCTTTGAAGCCAAAGAAACATCGGAGAGGAAGACGGGTTGCTGTATTTCATTACAAGCAAATAATTGCTGCTTTCCAGTGAACATGATATATCACTTCTTAAAACAAGTCACAAATGAAGGAAAAAGAAGGAAACAAAATGTGTGTCAGGTGCTAGAAGTCTAAAAGACAGTGATAAGGAAGTATCCCATAGGTGCCATGGGTGTATAAAATAAAAATTACATTCTGGGACTGGCTAGAAGCCTGCTTTAGTCTTATCTAAGGGGACACCAGAATAAAAAAAAAAAAAAAAACATACATATACATCATACTTGCATGTCAGAAAAAGCATGCTAAGATTCTTTCATCTTAGGGAGGCAATGGTATATGAGCCTAAGGCACCTGGAGACCTCACTAGCAAGGATCAGAAGGAACTGATGCTTGGACCTCTTCCAACCACAGTCTTGATGTAGAGCTCAAGTAATACTTGTGCTGTTGTAACAGCAGAAAGCTGGTTTGATTGCCTGTAACTTATCTTTTCTAAATATAGTACTTTCAATAAATTAGCATTTGATCAATAATCCAGACTGTATCTAGCACCTTGTTTTCCTATTTTGCTGGGACAGAATCTTTTTCAATAGGAAGAAAGGATTCTGTAATAAAAACCCCACTGTCATTAGTTCAAATCTTATTTTTAAGCATATGTTTCTCTCCAGAAATTAGTGCAATTCAGCTTTACCAAACAACAAGATTTTTTTTTTTTTTTTAATCAGATTGATAGGACAAAGTATATCATTATACTTCCAGGAGAACTATCACTAATTTTCCTATACTCAGTCAAAACCACACAGCAAGGGCCTACTCTGAGAACTGCAACTCTGTCGTGGTTTAATCCCAGCCAACAACTAAGCACCACACAGCCGCTCGCTCACTCCCCCTCCACAGTGGGATGGGGGAGAGAATCGGAAGAGTAAAAGTGAGAAAACTCGTGGGTTGAGATAAAGACAGTTTAATAGGTAAAGCAAAAGCCATGCACGCAAGCAAAGCAAAACAAGGAATTCATTCACTCCTTCCCATCGGCAGGCAGGTGTTCAGCCATCTCCAGGAAAGCAGGGCTCCATCACACGTAACCGTTAATTGGGAAGACAAACGCCATCACTTCGAATGTCCCCCCCTTCCTTCTTCTTCCCCGAGCCTTATATGCTCAGCACAACATCTATGCTATGGAATATCCCTTTGGTCAGCTGGGGTCAGCTGTCCCAGCTGTGTCCCCTCCCAGCTTCTTGTGCACCCCCAGCCTGCTCACTGGTGGGGTGGTGTGAGAAGCAGAAAAGGCCTTGACTCTGTGTAAGCACTGCTCAGCAGTAACGAAAACATCCCTGTGTTATCAATGCTGTTTCCAGCACAAATCCAAAACATAGCCCCATACTGGCTTCTATGAAGAAAATTAATTCTATCCCAGCCAAAACCAGCACACACTCCCTTCTTGGTAAGCCACTGGAAATTAAACCCAACCTGTCCCATTCCTTTGATGCAGAGACAAGGCTCTTCCCTTTTTATTCAGTGACGTTTTCTGATCAATGCTATCCCTTTTTTTGTTTTAGCCCAGAGTGCATACTCTTGCATAAGATTAATTTTTGCAAGGGAAGAAAATGAAACCAAGAAAAGAAAAGCAGGAAATGGGACAGCCAAATGTAGGACCTGATAAACTACTTTGGCAGAACAATGAACACTAAAGTTTTCCTTTTTTCAAATAAACAAAAATTTAATAAAAAAAATCACTAGACTAAAACTTATTGGTAAGAACTAGACACCAGATGTTGACTACGCATTATAAAGTTTTGCAGAGTTAACGGAAAATGATAATGCATCACAAAATGTATATTGGTCCTTATTTTATCAGTTCCATTTTATTTATAACACTTCATAATATATTGGTGGATATAGTGTGTTCTTTAAAAATTACAAAGGTGTGGTAACACCTCGATACAGCACTTGTCAGTTAAACTTTCATGAGAACAGGAAAGCCAACCATGTGTGTGCTAATTACAAAGTATGAGCACTGGTAGAGTTTTAGTATAGTAACGGTCCAAAGCAATAATGCGCACATCACTACTGCAGTCATGGGTCATAACTAGAGAACAATATTGTTACTACAAACAGAGAAATATGATTTGAAACTTGGCCTGGGAGACTGGATGAATAGAAAAGGCTGCAAGGCCAAGCAAGTGCTTTTACTTTGGAAATGCTGGCAACATTTATTCAGAAAAAGCCATACCATGTATCTATTTCTTTTTATATCCTTCCAGGCAATAAAGCTTTCTCCCATGCACTGCAACAGAAATACAAAACAAAAAAAAAGGGGGAACACAGTTTGAACAACTGCTATGACATTAGGAGGCCAAAGCAGCAAAAGCAAACTGGTTAGTTCAGATTACTTGCAAAATGGAAGGAAAATAAGTAGCACTGCAGTAGTTGAATACAAACTCGTTAAGAATGTTTCTTGTACCTGCTTGTCATCAGCTTTATTTTGCAAAGATTTTTCATTGGAAATGAAATAATCCTGATAATCTGAAATATGGATCTTTTTTTATGAATATTTAGGGTGTGCTGCTGGGATGCTTTCCGAGTTTGCATTGCCTTACCTTTTAAGTGAGTACAAAACTATTTCAAAGCTTGACAGACTGCTCTCAATGCCAGGTTTTTTCACCAAGTACTGTCAGATGCTGTAAATGAGCTTCCCAGCCCAAATTCAAAGCAGCTGTTACCACAATCTCCCTCCATAATGGCTGGACAAATAGTATATCCCTTAAAACGTTTCAGATTGTAAGAACAGAAGAGTTCAGCTGTTTTGCTATGATTATAATACAGCCTGTCTCCACGAAACAGCTGACACTTCTCCAACATTCAAGAAGTTCTGTGCTCAACCTTAAAGCATCTTCACTGAAACGGAGAATGCCAAAGGATGACGACTGGATTACTATGGCAGAATTTTTTTACTCTTGAAATCTCTCGAGATGTTTACTGTGAAGACAATATCTACTTTGAAAGAACCTAAAAGTTGCCCTGATTTAAAAACCAAACGCAAGCCTCTCCCCCTCACATCTACAAACATATACAAGCCAAGCGCAGAAAAGAAAATTATCATTAGAGTTTATATGAGCTGCAAACAAAAAAACCCATTTGCTCCTTAATTAGTGCAAAAATTGCATTTTGCTTCTCCACTTTAGAGGAACAGTCAAGTCCCAAATCTATGACTACTTATATCAGATAAACCTGCAGGGCTGACAAACTGAAACACCTTCTTTTATGCAAAGTTAAACTATAATGTCAACCAGCACCTAATAATTTGTATTCCGTCTTCTCACAATCTGGCTTTAGGATGATCTTCATTATAGCTTTACAGTAGCTATTTTCAATAAATACATTCCAAACATACATGAATTTAAACTGAAAACTAGATCTGGCACTTGATGTGTCTTGGAGTACCTGTAAGGATCTATTCCAAATAGAGGTCAGAGGACTATTTTTTCCTCTACAGATCCCCTGCTGTTGGAGTTTCTAGAAAGGCTCTGTAGAATAATGTTACTTTCAGTGCTGATCTAGACACTAGATCTAGAAATGCATTAACTTGGAGAGTCGTCTACAACAGATTCCTCTCAGTATTTCACATCCGAGTGTACACCTGACAGTCATTTTTTGCGTCCATTTAGACTTTCTTCCTCATACTTCAGAGAAAAAAAAAGTGAACGACAAGTTGAAAAACCAGCACCATCATTTTGTTATTTACAGGAGAATATGGCAGGAGGAAAAATAAAGTACTTGTTTTTTCCTGTCCAAACTGGATCCAACTTAAAACAAGAAAAAAACCACACATTTTGAGGACACATCACCTATCTCTATTTACTGTCTCTCCGATGAAGACAGCTGACGGAGCAAACCGTTTTAGTGCTTCCTGGTCTACTCCAGCTAATGCTGGAGTCAATTGGGTGAGCTGTGACATTCCAGCCAAGGCAGCGAACTGTTGTGCTGCAGCGGACCAGCATCAGTTGCAGAATCTAAGACACTCGGCTGTGGAGGCAAGCTATAATAAGAGTTATAATTCTAACCATACCCACAAAAGGACATCTGACACCACTACAAGACAAAAATCCTAAATTATAACATACACCCTCAAAAAATATCAGCAAAACCAACTTACTACCTTCTGCTGACCACAGCCAACTACAAAAGGCCTTATAGTTACTGGAAAACAAAAAATTCTATCTTGGTGCTTTCCTCAGAAATGAGCATCAAGACAGAACAAATGAACGATTGACTCTCCCTGCTGCTGCAGGAAACAAAGAAAAAAACACCAGAAGCCAATAGACTTACACAGGCAAAAGGTTCTCTCAGTTTGTGTTGTACCATCCTCCTTCCTGTACATCTATAAACTAAGGACAGCTGAGCTTCCTTGGCCAAGGAGATCTTTTCTTTCCCATACTTTTCACCCAAAAAAGAAAATAAATACATAAATAAATGGTACAGAGGAAGAAAGATGAGAGCTTGGGAGGCTTGAGGAAGCCTCATACAAAAACACAACTGTAAAACATCTTACTTTGCCTTGTGTGTGCTCCAGGAAAATGAGGCCAGGAGAAACTAGCCCTCTTTGTTCCTACACACATGCATTTAAAGGAAAACTGCAGGTTCCTAATTCACTCTCACTGGGGTCTATAACAGAATATTCCGTAGACAAATAATTGTGCAGTAATTGCAAATAGCAATTGCATCAAAGAGGTCTGTCTTCTCTGGGTATTCAAATATGTTGTATTCAAATATGTTGCTTTGCAAAGCCTTCAACAAACAACAATGTGATGCTGATACAGTCTTAAACTTCAGAATGACAAATAACTGTAAAGGGAAAAAGCTTCTCAGATCCATATTCTCTGTACAGATATACTTTGATCACTATTTGATTAAACTGAAAAACATGTTGTTCCCCCTCAGAAAAGTCTATGAAGCACAGATTATATCAACATCATCCTAGGTACATTTCATTTTGTAGTCCAAATAATGCTCCAAGTAAGAAATCCCTGTATAAAGCCTACCAGTCAGTACCTGAGCTCAGAGAAAAATGGACTGATGTCACAAAATGTTTCTATTATCAATTTGTACTCTTTGTCCTAACTACCTTGGAAATGACCCAAACAGGGCATTTTGTTTTCAAATTTAGCATAAGCAATTTTGTAAGTTATCAAAATATACAGATAAATTGCTTGCTTCCAAAAAAATTCTGTGCACTTCTGTGTTCTTCCTACAGCTATCTCATATTGATCCTTGTTATAAAAGGACAAAGTCAGGCAGTATGCTAATAGAGCACTGCTATATACTCCAACATGATTTAAGATGTGCTTCTACACGAAGTCCAGAAAACCTCTCATACACCAAATGTTATGTGCTCAGTATGGATCGTTTCCCTACTTTTCTACTTCAATAATAAAAAAAAACCAACCAAACCAATTTTGGCTGGAACATCCAGGCTCCTCCTCAAGTCTTCTAGAAGTACCAAAAGATATTTGAACTTCAGGTAAATGGGTAAAAGGCATCTTGTTTGGGACTTATCAGACATACTGCAAATGTCTCAGGGGTACTGTTTACATTGAATGCTACTAATTGCTGAAAACATCCACAGCAAAAAGAGACAAATATCCCAAGTGGTTTAGCAAAATGAGGAAAGTATCCCTTAAAATGAATGGAAGATGCCACTCTTGAAGTTCCCAGCAATCTAATGTACTGCAAGTAAGAAAAACACATGCAAATAGCTAATCCTGAATATTTACATAATCAGTGCTATAACCATGGACAAGTAGGTAATGGTATCTGAGAGACTAAATAACTAATATCATCAAGCCATAAAACCAGGGGGGTAATTGTGAGATACCACCACGAACATGGGTGGAGGATGCTACTCTGGAAATTCCCATTTAGCTGTTCAGTGGGAATCCATCAAAGAGAAATTCATGAAATGACACACCAGTGTCTCCCTTTTGAAATCAATCACATAAACAGGGAAAAGATAAACATCACAGTAAAGGCTGCAGGAGATCAAGGTGTATAAAGCAGAGGTAATTACATAAATTACCTTTTCTGAAATCTGTAAAAACAAGATCAACAATCCAGGTCATTTCAAGCAGAAATTAGGTTGTCAGTAGGTTTTGAAAGGCAGTCCATCATTCACCCATAGCAAGTGCTTCTGCTGAAACTACTTTGAGCCACAAATGAAGCCCAATATGAACTTCCGACAATGTAGGGGCGGGGGGGGAGGGGAGAGGGGTGGCAGGAGTTGAACAGTGAAAACCATCTTTTCGTAGGAAATAGTCTTTGTACTTTCCAATACTCCTCATTTTTTCCTTAAATTGTAGTTATTACGTATTGGAAAACTATTTATACTAACCAATTGAAGAAAGTTATTTAACATATTTGCAAATCATGGGGAAAAAAAGAATTGTAAATTACACCATCATTTAGTTTGAAATGTTGTCATGTTCCAGAATTTTAAAATACTGACTCACGCTATTCAAAGATTTTAAATAATTTCCACTTAGTTTATATAAAATATCACGTACTATAAAGCAAACTGATCACAAAAAAGTAAAACGACACTAAATTGTTCCCTGTTTTTATTATAGTTATATTGTTTGTCATTTCACTTACCCATGCTTCGTGCCATATATCTCCTTTTCTTTTCCTTTGCCCTTCTCTTTTATTTTTTCTTTCTCTCTGCCTTTACGCCGCTCTCTTTCACGAGACCCGCTATGAGTTCTCCTATGACTGGATCTTTCACTACTTCGACTATAAGAACGTTGACGAGGTCTTGATCGTGATCTACACAAAATCCATAGTATTAAGATTTAGCAGTCATACATTTTTCACTGTCACTGTATGTTAGATTTGTTACATAGTCCAACTATTTTAAACACATTTTCAAATCATTTAGTAATTTAATACTTTTAAACAAAAACCTGCCAATTTATCAAAAAAAAAGTGAAAAAGAAAGCATTGCTTCTACTCTGAAGGAAGAACGCAAAATAAATTAAACCACACTACGTAGTATTTGCCCATTAACAAAGTAATCTGGTATTACCAAACTAATCTTCAGAGCTATTGGAGAAGGAAAGGAAGGAAATTTTTTCTTGAACATTAAACTTTAAATTCTTAAGTTCTGATCAATTTAGCTTGGCAAATAATCAAAGAATTTACAGCTGCTACTAAGTGCTTGTATTTACATATTAAATACATTACTACTACTAACGATTCTATGATTCTATGTTCCAACAAAAATGAGAAGTGATGTGTCCAAACCCCTATCTTTAGCCTGCAGAGCTGACACTTGCACACAGCTTCTTAATATCAAATTCAGATTTGAAACACACTTTGCAGAAAACCTATAAATAGGCCAACCCTACAGGCCCAATAATGCAATAAACTGCATACAGGTGCAAGGGTTTGTGTACAGATTTGGTTCTTGGTTACAAGTTCCTACATGGCTGTAGGATATTCTGTTCTCAATCATGTTATCCATTCCTCTGTAATAAATATATGCTGTTACTGATATACTTGAATGAAAAAAGATCAAGAAGTATTACAATATGACTGTTTCTGTATGTACCCAAAAAGACTTTTTATTATTCCTGAATTTCTTTTAGATGATTTTCTAAATTTTAATTTATAATTTATCATGGACCAATACATCTTTTCTATGGTACATGAGTAACTATAGACAATGAACATTTAGGAAAACAGCAGTTCAAGTTTGCATTAGTTTCTATTACAATGTACATCTTGATAAAAGTTCTGACAGCACCTCATTGAAAAGTTTCATTAAGTACTGAGAGCTGGGGGGAAGGCCATTTTTTAAAACAGTATAAAAAATTTATTTAGCACCTCTTGGAGTGCAAAACTCCAAAGGCCTTTAAAAGCAAAATCACACACAAAAGATCACTCAATTTGAAAGGCAACAACTGTTTAATAAAACTCAACAACAGAATAAGCAAAAGAAAATACTACATCCAGATGAAGCTATAAATTACATTTAGGAAGAATGTTGTTACTGAGTCTGGAATTTGTCCAGCATACTGGGGTTAACATACCTATTCTTGCCATTGAGCCTTTCAGACTAGCACTAGAGGTCAGAACCTCAGTTTTACGTTTCATTCAGCAGATGGCATCTCTTGCAACACAGGATCTCCTATTATGGGTCACACTATTAGCACTGATACAATAAATCAAATTACCACTTAAGTGCCGTATTATGAACTATAGAACATTTTCTGTCTCAAAATGGATTTCTATTATGTCATCACAAATTAAAAAGCATCCATCGATTCTTTAGTCTTCAGGTGGAGGAAGTTTTGACCTAGAAGAGTATTCCGGACATTAGATCTATTTTTTGGTCGGCACAAAGACACTGTTTTTACAAGCATCATGATGAGGCAAGCACAGATTTACAGACCACTGCCCTACGGACATTCACTATTCAAAGGTAACCACGATTTCTGAGAACTCTCCAGGTAAGATGCAAAGTCAGAAACAGTAAAAAAACCAAACAAACCAAAGAAAAAAGCCCTGTAGCAACACAAATCACCTTCATTCGATGCAAGGCCTCTCCTTCCTTAAGGATGTAGTCCTTCAAACAGAAATTACTGAAGAATCTAAAGTATTTATTGCTAGAGAGCTTACTTTCTCAGCTCAAATTTGAACTTGATTTCACATCCACCTTTTGCAGGTGCCAATAACAGCAAATTCAGTTCAGATTAGCTGAATGCTCAAATCCTAGACTTCTGTTTGTTCACATGTCTAAGTAGAACAAATGTCAGGTATAATTTATATACAGAAAAATAGCTTTTAAAAATTAAAAGTAGACTTGTTGCATCAAATTTGCAGTAATGTACTTACAACAGCATTGACAAACTGATAAACATTTTCTTTACAGAAGCTGTCACTGTTCTTTCATTTGCAATCTTTTGCACCCACAAAATTCATTAGGCTAGAGTGATCCCTAATCATTGTTTATCCTCTGGGTTTTACAATTACAGAAAATAGCTAATACAGCTTATGTTCCCTGTCCTACTCACGCAGGTGAGGCAGGCAGATGACTATCAACAGGATATTACAGTGAAGATCTTAACAAAAATGTTAAGTTCTACTCCACAGAAGCCATCCCTGCGGGACACATTAGTTCAGTCAATCCTTCAATTATCAGAGCAGTTGATCTGGGCTGTAGATCAGCCCAGAGCACAGATGCAGACAATCCAGAATTGGCTTCATGCAGAGACAACTTCAGTTTGGTCAGACTTGTTAGCTCAGATAACAAGTTAGCACACATAGAAGGGTCTTCAGGGCAGTTCAGGTGTCAGGTCTTGCTGCCTTCATGGGCTGCAGACCCCCAGCCTAACCCAAACTGACTGCAAAGCCCTGTTTTAGGGGATCTATAGAGGGAACAGTGCAGAAAAAAAAGTTGCAAAGTGGATCTAGCTTATTCTGCTGCACCTGAATCAACTTTTTGAAATTTAAGTTTTCCTGGGTTTTCCATCATTGTGCACAGTTCTTTGCAAATATTTAATTTTTCATTATTTCCTCTTAATGCTGCAGAGCTACAGCCCTCCCAAATAAAACTAACTCTGTCTGCTAAGTTCATTGTATTTATTTATATTGATTACAAACAGTATTTATAAAGCACAGATAAAGCAACACAAGTCCAGAAATACAGAAAGATGTACTAGCCCCAGTCATGAATAGGGGTGAAGTAAATAAGGAAAACTGAGGCAAAGAAAAAAGGAACAGTCTAACATTAAAGCTCCCTTCAATTCCTGAATGCTAGCAAAACTTAGATTCTGTTAATCATTTTTAAACTAGGATAACTACCGTGTTTCCAATGTTGTACAGCAATGAATATTTTTGAAAAAGCTTATCTTGTATTAACCTTTTGCCTTCACAATCTAACCAAAGACATTGTGGAGGAGGACTATTAGAAAAACCACTAGGCAACCACACCACACAGTTGCATTAACAAATTTAAGCTGAATCTCAACTCTTGTTTAAGACTTCTTCTAGTCTGAAAAAAATCTTAGGGACTTCTCACACAAGTAGAGGCATGAAAATTTTAAAATATATTTGCTTAACTATCTAAGTAACAGCTTAGTATATTATGAGTTAAGATGCATTATGTAGTTTTACCACATTTTGATGAAACAAAGGAAGCACAGAGACTAAATACTTTAAGATAACAGACATAAGATGGCAAAAATAACAAACCTGGCGGTATAATTCTCTAGAGCAATTTCAAACTGAACTGGAATTAACAGGAAGCCAGCAATAAACCATATAAGAACGGCTGAGCTTAAGCAGGTAAGACCACAATCTTCTTGATCTCTGCTAGCGTGTGCACTCTTAAGAGAGCTCTCAGTTTCTATGAAGTGCCACAGGAAATGGTGATTAGCTATGATTGAAGCAAAAGCCACAACTATATTGATATACTGAGTGAATGCTGCATCACTTCTAGAATGCATGAAAATGCTCTTTAGGCCATGAAAATGGACAAGCACTGAAATGTATAGGGACTCTGCAGTGCAAGTCTCAGGGAAAAGCGGGAACTGCAAAGCACTTAGAAAAATAAAAAGGTTTTTGCCTACAAACAGGTTTTCCCTGCATTCATCAAAAAACAAAATATGAGCTAAGGCTTCTTTCTCCCCAAACTGAAAAGCTTAAGGAAGGGACTGACCAAAAGAAAGTGCGTCTCTTCTTTGCTTATGATCTTTTAAAAAAGGCGTAAGATGTAATCTCGGGGGGGGGGGGGGGAAGAAGTCAAGCATTTTAAACAGGAGAACAAAAATAAGATTATTGATTCAATAAAGTTAAGAAAACTTAAATAAATGAAGCTAAAGAGATTAGATTCATAGCAAGAAGGAAGCGAAAGATATGCAACACCATATACTGAAAGGCCAAAAATATGTATTCAGAAAGCAAAGAAATTATACAAAAACATTTAAAAAAATACAAAGAAGGAAAAGCACAGTTTCCCACAAAGTATGCAAAAGGGTGTGCTGTGTTTGTATACAGGCAGATGTTACTACTCCTCCTGACATTTTATTTATTGGCAAGTACTCCCAAAACAAATTGCCACTTAAATTTGCCCTCTTACATACAACTGTTCTAAGACCTCAGTATCTAAAACCTGCCTAATTTCCTCCAGCTCTGAGGGAAGCTCCAACCTCCCTTACCTCCCAGGCTAATTACACCCACCTGTTAATACAATTCAAGACTAATTCTGCAACACCAAACACAAGCTTCAAGGAACCAGGTGACAGGAGGACTATTCAATGAAGAAGCCATGATTCCCCATTTAGCTTGGTCTTGTTTGAAACCACCAGGTAACAGTAAGTGACTGTATGAGCAGATACCATCCTGCAGACAGCAGGACAGAATTAAGACAATATTTAAAAGCAAGTCTGGAACATTGTAAGCTTCAAGTCTTTGACTATGCAATCCAAATAGCTTTCTCTACTTCATTTCTATGCTGTTTCTTCCCCTTCTCTCTCTTCCTGTTAAAGAAAGAGGTAACATTCAATCTCTAACATCCACTTTTCTGTGGCAACTGCAGAATTTGAACAATGAAACCTCAGAAATTTAGATCATGCTTTGACAACTTCAGGTAAGGCTACTGACCTTTTTCTAGTACACCAAGGCTGCAGGCAATTAAAAAATTAAGATCAAGACCAACAAGAAAAATGACACTTCATATTGCCTAAGATACATTCAGTATTTAGTAGTGTCGTCCCCCAGCAGCACAGGCTGGGTTCATGGGATAGAGCCTCTCAGTAACGGCAGATGAGCAAGGGCTAACCTCAAACCAGAGGGCCGTTATCAGCACCTTCACAGTGCCAGGCTTAAGCACACTGAAAAGCTGCACTTAATGCCACAGAACTTCATTTTACAGTATGTTACCATTTTAATAAGATAGCTGTCTTTTTTTTCTTTGCCTATAATCCCCAAATCCTAAAATATTCATTTTAAGAACACTTTATGCAAACTTCCATAAGGCCTATATTAAATCCAAAATATGCAATAGGCTCTTGACAATGGAAGATAATTTCATAAAGTGAAAATTAAAATATACTAAATTTGCTACTCAGTGTATAACAAGCTGCGGTACATTTCCATTTGTAGCATGAACGGATTCACCTGTATGTTACTATGAATTACTATTAAAATATCTTGCGATATATACAGAACAGGAAATAAAGATAGAACTTTATGAAATGGAGCTACAAGAAGTCATCTGTGCCAAGAATTCATCAGTAAACAAGAACAAAAGTCCACAGATCCAGCAGAGAATAAAGATTTTCTATTTTATTACTGTTGAAAAATAAAAACAATCCCGATTCATTATATTAAAGCAAGTCCCAAAGTGTTCAAATTATAGAACTACTGGAGGGGGGGGGGAGAAAAAAATCAAGCTGGAGAGTAGACTGCCAGCATGCACACCCCCTTCCCCCCAAAACCAACACACACAAAACACCCACCCACCATGCCAAAGGTTAAGTCATTTAGTCAAGTTCAAAGATCTTCAAAGAGTTCTTAGATCCAGATAAGCCCATATGTTACCAAAATTCTGTGAAAAGCTATTACTTTCCAATCTGCTTTTCATGTCTAAGTTACAGAACACACAGATGCTTGGCACCACTCAGTATCCCTAAATTCTCACACCAGATAATCAAGGCTTGCCAATAACTTTCCTATCTAAAATCCTAAGAAACGTCTTTATTCCATCAACACTTAGTCCACTTGTAAAAATTGAAAGTATCCATAAAAGCCCATTCAGTTACTGCACAATAAGTGTTAATTTGCTAATTTCTTCACAGGTAATCAATTAAAATGTAAAATATTGGATAAAATTAGTTGCACTAAATTTAACAGCTGCTCCATAAGCATAATTAGTTTCACAAGGGCCATATGTATTCTGAACAGAGACAGAGTTGAAACAAATAAGCAGATTTTAAAACAAGTTTGAGGAAATCTGCATTTAATTAGCAGGTGGGCACTACAACTGCATAATGTTTTTATACATTTATATTTATGAAGTGACAGAAGATCTAAAGGCTTTTTAAAATGGCGTTTATTGTTTGAATGGGAACTGTTTTGCTGCATGCTAAAGTGATTTAAATCCTTATAGCTCTGCTTTGAAAAAATCATAAATGGTGAAAGAAAACATGTGGAAAACTGTAAAACTAGAAAGAATTTGCGACAAAAAGCAGATACACATACCATAACCAAAAGGAAACTACACTTAATTAAATGTACACTACATCTGGAATATCAGCCTAATAAAACGTGAAACTATTAATTTTCATTGTTCTAAAGGAAATGAGGTCAGTGTCGTTTAGCATTTCCCCAATTATATTGCACTAAAGCATTGAACTATATCTTATAGGTACAATCTAATCTTTTCAAAACACTACAATTTGAAAACGGTCACTGAGATAGACTTTTTTAAATGGAAAGAGGAATTAGAGGACAAAAACAAGACAGCTCAAACAGAAGAAAACAAGCGTTTCAGTGAAGGTAAGTTTTTGAAAAAATAACCTATTTTGCTAGCAAACAGCAACCACCACTCAAATGAAACTTTGAGATGTCAAGTTCTTCCCTGGCATTCTTCTAAGTATCTCTCAGCTGATACAACTCTTACTAGATTATTATTAGCTCAATAGCCACAAACAAAACCCAACAAATTCATGCCTCTCTAATACTTTAGCAATAAATCAAAAGTCTGGGAAAGAACAATGAAACACAACTGCATTGCATCAAACCTGGATATTCATATTGGTAATAAAGACACAGTGTAAATGCACAACTAATTGCAGCAAAATGACATGTTCTCTTTCAAAGCATATTAAGAGAAAGTTTCTTGTTTAACTCAACTTCACTAGCAAGAAAAAAAAAAATCACGGTACAAGTTCTTGGAGAAGGTAAATAATTTCAAGCATCGACTGCAGTTGTTCAGAAAACTGGAAATTACTAATGCTATACTTATTTTTTTAAATGCAAATACTGCTACCTCTATAAAACATTTCAGGTCACTATTAGTTTGCAACTTTAAAATGTATGTGTTTGAGGAAGTTAAATATAGATAATATGTACGATAATACGGTTTGTTTATTTATTGTTAAATATAAGGTGAGTGAAAATGAAACTAGGCAAAAGCAGAGAGCCAGCTTGTAAGTCTAAAATGAGACTGGTGCTAAGAGGAAAAAGAAGTTGTTTCAAGCCAGCAGTTTAGACAGTCGGTAAGTGACAAAATAGAGGGGTATTAAAAATAGTAACAATATCATCCACAGTGCCAGAGAAATGCAAGATGAAATATAAACAATAACAGGGACAATCAAGAACATGGTTTGCAGAGCTAAGACAGTGGATTCACCAGATACAGGCATCAACTTAGTTCAGTAATAAACAATTCTCCACCTATAAATTAAATTATAAATTAATTACAAAATCAAACATTTGAGGAAACAATACCCAAAATTCCAGTAAGCTGTAATTAAAAAAAGTAGTTACTGAAAACTTGGCATGAACGATACGTAATCGCAGCCAGACAGAAGAACAGATAGAGAAGACCCTACTTTTAGTCTTGTTTATTCTCAAGCAGTCCATTTGTTACAAATCTAGTTCTCCAGACTACAACCGTCTGGTCTACCTCTTCTCACTTCCAAAGAAGATTAAAGTGCCTTCTTTGCCACAACGCCTTGACTATCCTACAAAGAGTCTCCTTACAGTAGCTGAAAGACTCTAGATCAGGTGCCGACAGTGAGCCAGTGCCGACTGTGACAGCGTATCTCCAGTTCAGCATGCCTACATCACCACAAAGGTGTTGGAAAACCTACAGGAAATCAACGACTGGGTGAAAAGAATTTACTCCAGAAATACATAAAGTTTACTTAAATTGATCTTTTGTGTCAGCAGTCCTTTGCTCAGAGACTTGCTTCTTGTGGAGTTCGGGCAGAACTCCTTGCCTAAGGAATGAGTGATAGAAGAGAAGCTGACTACGACTACCAGCTGCAGGAGCACTTTGACAAAAGCCTTCATGGAAAACTAAAACCAGAAAACAGATTTTACTAAATATTATCTGAAAACCAGAAATATAAATCATAGATTAAACAGCTGCTATTCAAGCATGGAGATAAACCATTTGTTTTTGTTTATGTGCTTTTACAAAATGCCTAACAAAGCTAGTTACACTAACCTGTATGTAACTATAATTTGCTTCCTTCATCAAATGGCTTGCTTGAGGAGCATTTCCATGCACGCAGAAGTGTGATCTGCTTGAGAAGGCCAGATGCACATTACAAATACGTATGGAAGTACATAAGCTAACTGCAGTGTTATTGGATACACATTACTTATGCATTCAGCACAGAAAACTATATACTATTTTTCAACGGGCTTTTTTTATGCAGAGGCAGGATTGTGGGAGCAGCTGTGGCCAAAGGAAGTGTAATGAAGTGTGCTGGCTGGGATTTGGGAAGGGAGAACAGCTGTGTGAACAGCTCCCACTGATCTACTGGAATTGCAAACTGTTCCACTCCATTAGTGATGGCTGGAGGGGATTCTCTCCCCACTGTATTCCTTTAGCTTATACAGAGGTCACTAATTGCCCTAGATATAACCGGTCCAAAGAAGCTGAGGATCTTTGGCCTCATCTTCATCGGGGGGAAACACGTTGCATCATTCATTTCCCTTCTTAATCTGTACGAAGACTCTGAACTACCCTCTTCGCTGAGATGTCACCTCAAATTAGGACCGTCAGTTTAAGAACACATCTATTTTTACATGAAATTAATTTCTTTCACATCTTTCTTTTCTTAGAGACTGTCTCAAAACAGGACTGTTTTCTAACCCTACATTCATGTAGCCATCTCATGACTGAACAGTAAAAGCTAGAATTTAATTCTAATAACCTTTGGGTAATAAAGTAATAAAGAAATGGGAGTTAGTACACCATTCTGGCTGCTAAATAAACTAAGAAAAAAGCCACCCCTCAGATTCCCCATCATTTCTCATTCAAAGCAGTTCTAGCAGTCTTGAAATTCTAGACTTCAAGGGCATAAAAACACATATAGCAACACAAATGTCTGCAACACCCAGCTGCACTTATACTATACATAAACTTCCACATAAAACCAAAGTTAAGGTTGATAAGAGAAGTAATTATTATTCCAGTAATCTGTTAACAAAAAAAAAAGCTTGCATCAGCTGAGAATATCCAGCTTGTTTTCTACTCATACAAGAGTTTAAAAGCTACTCAACCTCAAGGTGAGGCAAAAGCTAAACAGTTGTTAGTTTGCCACACAAAGATACCAGCAAGAAGGATTCCTCCCTCTCTTAACCGAATTCCAGAACTGCCACTGCTTAGGTTGAAGAAAAAGCAACCAGAAAAAATGGACTGTATGAAACTTCTGTTCCTTTAGATTGTCTAATCCTACAGAAAAAGACATTTTATATATCTTTTCTACATTCTTTAAAAAAAAAAAGGGAAAACTTGAATTCTCTATGAATGAATAAGGTAACATTTTATTAGCAAGTAAATTCATCAGGCTTTGTAATTTGTAATACATACACATGCAGTTATTCTGTTCTTCATACAGCTGGAATCTATTTTAAAAAACAAGGGTCCAGCCTACTTTCAGGACTCTCAACAAATACACCACATTATTTGTTTCTACATCATGCAGGCATTAGTGACTCTGCATCTGCTACGACAGGAAGATCTGGATGTATCACACAGCAATGAAAAAAGGTCAAATTCATTTTCCAGATAGAATCACTATCCAGGTAATTATTTGTTGTAAATTTGACAACACCTCTGATATTATGTTAAAACGTTAAGGAACATAAATGAGAGATTTCAAGGTTGAATTTTTCACTTCCCTAGTGCCTCTGAGAAGTTCAAATTAGTTACAGGTAAGTGCTACTCTTCTGTCTCTTTGAGAAGACCACTGTTTTATTTTTTGTGGTTGTAACACATCTAAGACTGAGGCCCCGATCATGGTTTGAACTTAAAGATGCTACAATATTTACGTATACTTACATCCACAAAGACACAGCTGAATGAAATTACCTAAACAGATGCTTGAAATCAACTTACACCACAGAACACTGACTGTTCTCATAAACTGACAAAAAAAACCACCCAAAACCCAACCCAGAGCATTACAGCACCATCGTGGTCAACATGAGGCACTCAAACCACTAAGTACCACCAGCACAGATCCAAAACTGAACCAACAAAAAAAAAAGCATCTCAACATTTCTCATTCTTCAACACTGCAGCAACTTGCAGTACCATTTAAAAGGCTCAAAAAACTGCTTAAAGACAAGATTAATGCATATGCTTGTCCTCAGAAACAAATACCTAATTCAAAAGACTGGAACTGTTGAGACAGACTCAGTTCACATGATGAACAGAGGTCTCAAATGACACTTTGGAAATAATACTTAGATGAAAAGCTGTGTGTCTAACTTGTACTTGACTGGTAACAAATTAAACCATTACTCTCTGCTCACAATTAAGAACAATGGAAACTTTTTTCTTTAATGCAGTGATAACCAGGCATTTTAGGTTTAAATTTCATGAGATGTAAAAAGTTTGAGGTATTCCACCTACATTTTTTACCACATTAGGTTTATGAACCATATAGAAAGACTTTTAGAATACCATCTTGTTTTCCCAAATTTAAAAAAAAAATCTTAACATATTTAATGAAAATAACTGTAACTTCACTATAGGATCAAGTCTCTGAAAATTAAGTCATAAATGGGCTTTAGAAACTCCTAAAGTGCACACACACACAAAAAAGCAAAAACGTATCACATCATACTGTCAAAACCTTTTGAAAACACAACATAAACAGTTTGTATATTTTATTACTATTTTTCAATACATATTCCATAAATGCAAAGATAATTTTCTAATTTACATGCAAGTTAGATACAAAATATTAAAGTAAGATGCATTTTACAAACACAGAGTAGATAGAGGAAAGCATGGTCTTTTTTTTAATATTCTAGATGAATACTGAACAGCTTATTTGCTGCAAACTGATGAAGAATACATAGCTGACAGGCTTATCGGACACAAAATCTACTTTACTGGAAGTTATCACCTATATAACCCTGTTGTGTTTTTCCCAAACCCCAACTCTAATGACTAATTAAAAACTCCAAGGAAGCTCTGAAGATTTCTTAGTATTCCAAAGAAAAACTGTTTTCATCACGGAACCTGCAACTGTTATATAAAATATTGTAAAATAAAACATATCAAAAAAAGAAAAAACAAAATCTGAATTGTTTTTAAAAAAAACACATAAAGCAACAAAACTTCTTGATTATTATACTTCAAAATGTATTATGACTGTTCTGATCAATTGATGATACGGATCACAAACTACCTTAGTCCTAATTTAAATGGGTAATAACGATCGATTAAAATACAATTTCTACATACCTATGCCTTCAGTTTTAAAAAGATTCTCAGTTTTACTATGGAATTCTCTTCTAAGCTTTGCTTTTTGTTTAAAATATAAAATAAAAAAACCTCACAAAACCACAGCAAAAACATGAAATAATTACAGACCAGCATTGCATGGCCTCCCTGAATCTGCAAGAAGCCTGCAACAGCAGCTATTATGTACTACACTCATCTCAATTTTGAAACCTGAAGGCAAGAATTAAAATGTAAACTGTATTATTTCCATCACTGAGAATATTACCAAAATTAAGCGGTTAACAAGCCGACTCCAAAAATACAACACTACCTATTGTTTTCCTCAAAAGCTTCAACAACTCTCTTCCCAACAGCTACATCATGACTCCCAGAATATTAACACTATTATGGGGAAGTCGGAGGGGAGGGATTGGAACATTAAGCTAACAATGTACTAAGCAAGGAAAACTTGCCTGCCACCCCTCCACCACCTTCAAATGCCTCTTCAATAGTTATTGATGTCCCTGTGCCTACAATGACACCACTAGCTGCCTGCACTTCATTGTCCTGGCAGACAGTTGTTTTACTGTTGTGTATTTTTCATGTATCTCCAACTGTCTTTTTTCCCCACACCTATTGTTTCCTGCTACTAATCAAACTACCGAGTCTTTGGGGCTGAAATTCTATTTTGAATACTCATCAATACTGCAGACAGCACACTAAGAGCTTGATCCCTGTCTGGCACTTTCCTAGTATAAGTAACATAAGGGTACGTTGACTAACCACAGGCAATCAAGATCTTACCATTCCTCAGATGAGATGATATCATCTCTAACAATCTATTGTACTTCACAGTTGCAACATACTAGAAGCTTGATAACTTTGGTACCAAGCTTCAGTTTCATAAGATGCACCAATCTTGTGATCGTATCAGCTTACTGTAAGATATGTTCTGAAATAAGGTCAAGACTTCATTGTATTATTCAGATAATTCGATCTTTTTAATTTAGCTGAAGCATGGGAATACTCCCTAATTCAGGTACTTTACCACAGTCTTCAGGAAAGCTTTCATCAGAATACTTGAGATCTTACTTCATCCTGTGGCCTGATCCACAACATTCAGACTTCTTATGCTCCTTTCAGGCTAGGGGTGAGTAACAACACATCCTAACAACCCCTAATCGTCACCCCTCTGAGTAAGTGGCTCTGCTGACTTGGGCTCAAGATTAGAGTTGCAATCTAATGCACTTTTGCAGTCTGCAGCTGGGTAACTGTTGATATACTCTGATTTTAGCAAATGCTTGCTCATTGGGTCTAGCAGATAGGACAATCAATGGTGTAAGGCGTGTAACTGTGCAGATTTTGTCTTCATCCTGTAAATCAGATACAACTAAGGACCCCATCGGGATAGGTCGCTGCTTTTCTCCTCAGTGAGTGGCTGAGCCCTATAACAGCAATGATACACACTCCCTCCTTTCTCTGTATTCATGTTGATTCTACTCTTTACTTCATTTTGATTCACAGGATTTTCACAAGTAAATTTAACAGTAGACTGGAATCATGAAAAAGAGGACCCTTATATTCCAATTTGACAATTAAAATCCTTGATGTTGGAGACTTAAGGAAGAAGAACCAGCTGACCTAAAATTAATAAGGGAGAACAAACAGATAGTAATTTAAACCGAAGGCTTGCTTGAAATTCGCCTACATTTCCCATTTCTCAGACATATTTCCTCTTTGGTCTTCCAATCCCCTATCCAGCAGCTGTTGTCTGCCTCCCCATTGGAAAATAAGATACAAAGTAATGTTACAAACAAAACACATCTAAGTTTTCAGTATATTCACGTTTGAGGAATGGACAGTTTTTAAAAACAAAACAAAACAAAACCAACCTCTGAACTTTTCCACAGACAAACAAATGAAGCAAAAGATTGAGGGCAAGAATAGCATTAACAACTTCCTGTTTGTTCTATTATTATTTGTTCTATCGTTTATTTATAAGTTGTAGAATATAGCACAACATTTGGACAGGATAGAGTGGAAGCAGCAGCAGTGGGAAATAATACCATTTGGCCATTTTCAACTCATTTTGAGAGGGGAAGAACCAAACAAACCAAGAGTTATTTAACATTCCCTAATTCAAACCTTAAGGAAATCAAAATTATATTGATTCCTTAGCAACAAGCCTATCCTTGACTGGACAGCTCGGCCTTAAGGGGGCTCAAGCCAAGACAAAGCAAAGGGAGATGAGCTACAAGTAATGCAGGACACAGACTGACATAACCCATAGTGCCCCTTTCAGAAGTCACAGCTGAAGAGGGACATGACATTTGCCCACATTAATCTGATTAACTTGTGGAAGGGGCATGACTGATTTGCTCAGTGTGTGAAATTTACTTTTTTATTTATTTATTTACTGCTTCTGTTTAGCCATTTATTTGAAAAATATGAAATTTTCTCTTCTCTAGTTTAGTAGGAGAGTCAGGTCCAGGTATATTTTGGAAGCTCTCACCAGACAGGGAACAGCTCTACCTAAAATGAAAGTAAGTTGCTTATTAAATTCTTTTGTAATGTGCATTTCATTTTAAAATATGCTAAAAGAGATTTATAAAAACTTGACTAAAGATCCTTTCCCAACATACTTTCTTGGTTTGTAGTCCTCAGCTGCCATAACAGTACAATCTTTAATTGTACACCAGATTTTTGTTATAGGATAAAGCATCTTTACTTAAACTGTTAAAATACAGTGCATTAAAGAGTTCACAACAGATTAATGACTTCTAGCTAGCAAAAATTGCATTTTGTTAGTCAAAAATGAGATACAAATTTATAAACTACATATATGTCAATGAAAACAAGTCAGTCATATTTTCTTCCAACATGCAGAAAAAAGTGATCTAGACCACATTTGCTATGAATTTCACATGGCATGACACTATTCACCAGTGCCCCAACGTTGGGTAGCCTGCAGAGAAATAGCACAACGTCAATACAAGGTAGTAAATTCAAGTTACACTAGAAAAGATGACTGCTTTAAGACAGAAAAGTCCGGAGGAATGAGAAGTACTGGCCAAAGCTGCTCATCGTTTCAAAGCACGATGAAGGTCCCTGACAGCAGTATTCTAACAAAGCCCTGTGGAATACAAGCTGATCTTCCAAAGCAAATCCCAGAAGGACAGCAGAAAGGACCTCCTGTCTTCAGGGAGGAGGACATTTGGTACAAGGAGAGACTTTATAGAGCCAGGTTGGCTATGGGTCCACTCAGAACCCCAAATTCAACACAAACCAGATGTTGAAATTTGGTAATTACATAAATGTATGTTTAAAGTTCTCACTGTGAACAGTTTTATAACTAACATGATAGCGATACTTACGTTATTCCCATTGCACTACTATACTACATCAAAGAAAAACATACTCAACAGTAGCTACAATTTTGACTAACACCAGAATTTCCAATACAACCAATCAGAAAGTTCAAAGGCAGATTAAAACCATTGTTCCACTCTAAAGTGTATTTCCTAATAATAGTTTTGATAATCTAAGAGCAGCATTTCCATGTATTTGATGGGACTCCATAGAATACAATTCCTAATGAGCATCAATAAGAAAGGCGATTTTCATTTTATACATTTTTTGTTTTGAATATTTGTTTACAAAAGTGATCTCTTCTCAAAGATTACCATTATAAAAGTATCAAAATTAAAACAATTTAAATTTTTTTTTAAAGAATTCCATAGCTTTCCTTAAGGATTAGTTTATATTTTAGTTTATGCTACCACAATTCAATTGCTTTAACACCTTGTCTGTGAGTTGAACTAGTAGTTCATGAATAAATGACATTTTTTGCTTTTTTAAAATGAATAACTATTTTCAATCAATCTTACACTTTAACCATAATCTGAACAATTATTTTTTAAACTTATGTTTTAACATTAAATTACTAGAACCACATTTCTTGTGGCAAAAATGGCAAAGCTGACCCTTATTTTATTAGCCTACAATTTGCTCACCAGTGTTTTCTTAAGCTATATGAATGGCTTATGTACGTTGACAACATCCCACAGATGGTTATGATTATGTTCAATAGGACAACGCATTCATTGAAAACTTTCACAGATGCTTACCTAATGGGATGTCACATTAAATCTGACATAGTAAGATAAAATAACTACATACTAATTATAACATCTCAAAAAGGTCATTTTCAAATGATATTCACAACATTTCTGATGTAATTATTGACAGAACCAGTGCACTAACATTCACGTAAGAATGAGGTTTTAAACAAGCGCGGTTATTACATAGCTTTCTTCTGCCAGAAGATGTCCTTGAATATACATAGCTGTCAACATCTTGGAAATAGATGCCCCTAACTACAAAACTCTGGCAAACGTCAGAATTCGATTTGACTACTACTTGCTTCCTCTCTTAATGCTTAATGACTAATTCCTCAGAGATACCCTTAAAAGCCCTAAAATGTTGTCCTTGGGTAGAAACTTTCACTCAGCAATCAATCGGGAGCAAATTAGATGATTGTGTTGAAATGTACTGCACTGTTTAAGCTAACAAATGAATGAAGAAAGGTAGTATATCGGAACATATGCCACTACACTGAAGTTGCTAAAAGGGTCTGTTGGAAGAATATTTGGTTTCCAGTGAAGCTAATATGCTATAAGAAGGGACAGCGATGAAAGAATACCAAGTCATATGGAAATCCAAATATAGTGACAGACACAATTATTTTACTAATTGCTAATGAATACAGTCAAGTGGCTTCAAAAAGCAAAACTTTGCTTGGACTACTTCAGGTTTTGACCTCTGCATGAGCAAATGCATTTCAAACTGAAGCCCACCAAAATTGATTAACGGCGCCAGCCAAGGCCAGCATGTAGTTGAAGCTTTTTTCCATCTATCACATGGCCCCAAGGATAGTTAAATGAACCTTAAAATGGCTACAAACAGCTCAATGACTACACAGACTCCTGCCAATTAGAAATAATTAGGCAGTCATTTTGGTGGTAAGTCTTTTTAAGTGCATACATAATGATGCAATGATGCTTATTAGCGATCTCATACGAGCTATGCTCAAACAGCCTGGAATAATTATGCAACTATCACAAAGCCTTGCACATCTCTGTACTTCACCTTAATGCATTTAAAAATCCACTTCATTACCTCCAGTAATTAATCCTCCATTAATTGCAGGAAAAGCCCAGTTTACCGTACTTCGTTTCTAATTATCTTATAAATAGTTATGGTTCTAATTAATGTGTTCATTAAGCTGAATATCTTTCTCAAAGCCATGCTCAGAGCAAAGGTCCCACTTTTTAGAGAAAAAGCCTAACTAGCCATAAGGTGAGGCCATTTTGGTTGTATTTGCTTTTATTTTAGTATATTCAACCTCCTAATTGGCATTTAAAATCTAATTTGGAAGAACTTCAAGAAGACTATATAGTAGAAAAATAGGAAAAGGATTTTTTTTTTTTTTTTACCCATTCTCCAATCAAGAAGCTTAGAGCTTTAACAGGAAAACTTTTAGCATACCTTTTTGATACAGACTGGTAACAGATTTTTCAGTGCTATGCCACAGATTAGATTAAATTCTATTACAATTTAGCTTACCCCTGCATGTTTCCATGTAAGAGAAGCGAAAACTATAGAAGAAAAATAGATATCTAACAGTATATGCATAATTTAAAAACAACATACTACTGCCCTTGCCTCCATTTCTAAGATATAAATGAGCAGTACAGAATTACAAAAATATTGAAATCATTTATTCAAGCTGAGCATAATACAACTCTTTAAAGTCAGTGAGAGTTTTTCAGTTTGCCTTACTAGAAGTTGATATGATCCTATGAAAACCGCAACTGAAGAATATTTTAAAATAATATTTATGGATAAGGAAACTCCATATTGAAAGCATATGTTTCACAGTATTTTGGAGGTACGCATATATGAATTTGCAGAAAACTTAAAGATTCAAAATAAAAAATTTCTACAAGAGTACTTCCAAAATATTTAATACTTATACCTTAATATTAACTGTAAGTTAATTTCCTATCGTTTCCTAGATTTTAATTTTTTTTTAAACATGCATTCTATTTAAATACAACTCTCTCCAGTTACACTATGCAAAAACAAATGGAAGTTTTCACATTTTTCCTTATGCGATCACATATTTAACAAAATATTTTGCTCAGGTAATTACTTAAACACTATTTTGACAGTAAAAAGACAAAGGCTCTACACATATGCCTGAAATTATAAATTTTTTTTTAATAATCTTTTCGTCCTATAACATCACACCTCAGTTAAATCTGGAATCACTGAAGTCAAGTGCAGCTTTGCCATTGTCTCCACGATAGGGCCAAAGTTTTATACCAATAAACCTATATTAGGACCAGATGAAGCGTTATCATCTATATATATTCTTGCTCTTGCATTTCAGGGAGACACGGTGCCTTACCTTAGAAACTGGCAACCTTCCCTGTTCCCGGTGCCTTACTCCAGCTTTAAAATTGCCTCTCACCTGATCTCAACTTGAACAACCCAGGCTTGACCCTTTTTCTCCAACCCACATTCTCCATACATGGGCATCTCACCCTGTTTCTCTTGCTCCTCACTAAAAGAGAGCAAGATAGAGCTTTCAGACAGATCAGTGCACTGAACTATCTTGAAGCATAGATGTGGGAGGAGAAGAACTAAAGAACTTCACTAAAGGATGAAGGGACAGTCAGGAAAGTGTCACAGTACCCCAACTTCAATCAGCTTAACCTGGCATGAGCTCGCTCCCAAAGCACACTTTGGTCATAATATCAACAAAAACTGGCAGCTGCCTATCTGGATCTTGAAGTAGAATTGATTTATATGGGATAAATTTTGTTTGTACAAAGGTACCAAAAATACTGTATGCAGCAGCTACTGTCTTACTCATGAAGACAGCAAGGCCCTGCTACTGAGCAACGGCTTCAACTGAAATCTTGGACAAACGCAGTGATCAAAGTATTCCACAGCATGTACACTGATTTATACAGAAGAGTGATCATCTCTAAAAAACACAACAACAACAAAAAATCCTCTAGAGCAAGAGTCAGAAACTAGCATCTCTGTCAGAGATGGATTTTTGAATGGCATACAGCACAGCTAGGAGCAAAGAACCATAATACCTTGAGAAAAATAGCTCAGAAAGGCAGTGGTCCCCAGATCCTGGCTCCCACAAAGTTCCAGACTAACTTCCAGCCACAGAGGCAAGCCATTACTGATGAACATCTTATCTCTCTGGTAATTAATTTATCCTAGGACCTGATACATTTCTAGCAACATATTTAACGTCTAGTTTGAGAAAAGCAAAGCATCAGGCACAGCATACTTCAAATGTTGCTGACCCCTGATCCAAGGTGGCTGGTTGCTTACAAGAACAACCGTCTTGTTACAACTGCCCCTCATGTAACTTGAATAAAATAACACAAGAGTAATATACAAAGATAATTGAGAAGGACTATGATAACCAATCTATTAATACACAAAGTAAACATGTCAAGGAATCTGGGGAAGAAACAATAATCCATCATTAAAACTATCATGAACAGGGAAGCTGAACTAGGGTCATACATGTAATCTTAACTCTGGCACATACAACTTCAGCAAGGTTGACTTAGGTACATTCAACAAAATTCAGGTTGAATTTTTGTAATACACGGGGTTGACAGCTGCTTGTATTCCATTGTCACAGTGTAACGCTTACTCTTGCTAGGGTTTGGTTTGGTTTTTTTTTTTTACATTCTGATGAGTCCCATAGAAAAGATGTAGTAAAATATTTTTGTAGCAAAAATACATGTTTTTCGCCTGCATCTTTTTAAACCAGATACTGTTACTGTCATGTTATTAGAACTAGAAAGAATGAAAGATGGGAATAACAGAAACAGTAAAATGTTTCTACTAAACTCTACAATTTTGTGTTTCACAGTTTGATAATCACATTCTAGAAGCTAACACTGGAAACAGCGGCAGTTTACACAGCAAATACTACCAATGCATCTTTAAGACATCTGCTATATGTTGGTTTGCATAGCTGCCTCTAGAAACATGATCTCTGCAGCAAAAAATAATAGATTCTATTTCATGGCCAGAGCTTTGGTAGCAGAGAAAGAGGATTAAAAAAAGTAAAAATACATAGTAGTTTAGAATGTAGACACATTGAAATCAAAAAGCCAGTTCTCCACTAAGGGGAATCATATTATTACTCGTCTTCTTGAGTACCTTTTCCCAAACAGAAAACTGAAGCATTAAAAAAAAAAAGCACCCCAAAAAAACCACCAACCTACAAATACACCCTTTCCCAAAGGGAGAAATAAAAGGCTTTAGAAAAATAAGAAGCTATACTTAAAACACATTCTGTGTACATAACACCTGGACTGCTTTAGGAAAAAAGTTTACATGTAATTAGACTCAATACTTAGTTCTAAATGAACAGCACTTATGCATTCGTATCTTTAAGGCTTTTTTTTTTTTTTTTTTTTTTTTTTTTTTTTTTTTACACACCAATGAAGGGCATCAAAGCAACTGTCACTAGCAGCTATCTGGCCTTATTGATAACTTAAGAGCCCTTGGCGTTGCCTTATGAAGTTTAATTTCCAAAGCAGTCAATTAGATCTTGGTAATGTGCTCATCGATGGGTTATTGCTGTAGGGTATCTTCAGTGCTACTGCTTCACCCTTGTATTTTTTTGCAGTGCACTCATGTAGACAAACTGTTAAGTTCCTTTTGAAAAAAGTCAGTTATTATAGCTAAAAAATATTTTTTAGCGACTATTGGTGATACAACCTGTAAAGCAACAAGATCCTAAATAAAAACTGCAGGTTTTGATTTATTGTGGGAAAAAGAAGAAATATGATCCGACGTTATCATCCACAGAAAAACTAAAGATCACGTGAGCAAACTCAGTAATCTGAATTTCACTAGTTCTTCCCTGCCCCAAGCCTTTATTTGAAGTTTAATGAAAGAAAAACTAAAATATCTTAATTAAATACACATTCTAATGGACCAAAGACTCCAAACTTCCCCTTCCCCACCAGTAAGAAGAGAGACAAGCATGTAATATTTACACTGATTCCTTACGTAATTATGTGGGTCTGTACATCTCGTTGCATGTGAGTGTGTTAATTTGTGTAGCAAGGGCAGAAGAAAAAATATCCTAGGCAGCAGACCAAAACATTAAAAGAATAGTAACTCCAGTAGCTACTACCAGGCAAAAAAAGTAGTAATGAAACATTTCAAAAGAAATATTCTGATTAAATAGCATTGCTTGATTTCTTATAGGACTTTCATCTGCTTCTCTTTGGAAAATTCTTGGATCCATTTCCAAAAGAGGTATTTCCAAAGCGTTTTTATAGCTTAAGACAGCTTTTCAACACTGTCTGACAACGTGTGCCCAACCTTGCTCTTCACAGTTGTCTTGTCATTTCTTGTTTCTTACAGCAGATACACAGACAAAGCCATGTTTGTACCCGCTCCCTTTCCTCGTAGCTATCTTATTGCTCTAAGTCAATACTGCTATTGTTAATCAAATTTCAATTCCTAATTCCTTCCATCTCCTTCCCATCAGACAATAAAATTCATATTGTCTGATGTCTGTAGAATGGTCAACTCAGAAAACCTCCACTTTCTTCCCTAAGCCTTTCTTTTTCCCCAGAACAGCTAACATCACCTATGTTAACACTTATTCCCATAGGCAAGACCTCTGCTCAACTGAAACCAACTTCAGCTTTAATCCATACATCTGCATCGTATTTAAATTTAGTCTTTCTTCACAACATTCTTAAAAATCAGTCTTCTAAGTCCACACAACTGCAATTCATTTTATTTGTGTGATGATCTTTGCCCACTACTTGAGCCACTCCATTCTCCTTTTTTATTTTATTAATCTCTTCTCTACCTCCTCCTGTTCCTCCACAAACTGTCTAATTCGCAAGGCCCCTCACAATTTTGCTCTTTGTTTATCTGCCATTATCTCTTCTACTACATATTGCTGCTGACATTAATGTCTACCTCAAAATGCACATCCCTTTTATCTTCCTCTCTCCTAAGAACCTTTATTTTCTTTTCAGGACAATGCTGTTCTAGCAAATTCTACCTGAAGTTGTTCATAATTAAAACTCTACATTGTAATCTATTAGAAGCTACCCATTAGCGCGTGCTAACCAGAACAGACAGATCCAGCCTGTAACTAATAGGAAGGTTTGAACACAAGTTAGTACAGATTATGTCTTGCTCCGACACTTGTTATCAGCTGTAAGATCTGATAGGCCAGAGTTTTAATTTGGAAAGACCCTAATACGTTAATACTACCACACTAAAATAATATGCATGGAAAAAAAGAGAGACTAACTGAAGACAGACCCATTCCTAGTCACCATTCCAAGTAATGCAAATACAAAAGCATTCAATGATAATACTGTTTATATCTTTGAAAAGTCTTACAAACAACATTTCACTGTGCAATATCGACTCTTCAGTAAAATATTTCCTAGCAATGGTTTGGATTGTTTTTAAGAAGATATTAAAAAAGGAAATTCTCAAAGACAAAAAAAAACCCTCACGCAAAAGATGACTGACCCCTGCCAGTACTAAAAACTGAAACCTGCAAAAAGCTTAAGATCTTCCCTATACAGTGGCACTCTATAAAGAACACAGGTAAACAACTGATACATAGCAAGGATTTATAGCTTGCCCAGCCATGAATAGGTATCTGAATGAAGCTATGACCTTTTTGAGAACAGATCAAACCCAATGGCAAGAATTTCTAACTTCAGGGTAAGCATTGCCTAGTATTGTATTCGTGTTTGAAGCAGCAGTGTTGAAAATGCGTCTAGAAAGGGGTGAAGGGAATTCTTGTAATTCTATCACTGCTGTGTGTCATAAACCAGGCAATGCAAATTACACTACCTTTAGAGGTCACTAAATTTGTGAACCTGACTATTCAGTATGTATACCAACACAGCACTATTTTAAAGAAATTAGTGGGGTTTTACTCTTACTTATTTAATGACCCTTTTCACATTGCACTTCTCTGCATGACCACAGGACCCTATTTTTAAATATTACAAACTCTAAGTGCTAAACACAAAGAATTTGGCAAGCTATGAGGGTTGAACGTAAGTTAATTCTAGCTTACATTGCTAGGATAATGGCAGCTTCAGTCAACAAGCTGCTTTTTCATACCAAAAAACAAGCCTATTCCAAAGCCATCCATAGCCTGGATGGCATAGGTCACCCTGCCATGGGACTGCAATAAGATGCACACATTTCAATAGTAAATCAATTAGACTGGAAGAATGGTAAAGAAATAAGATGTAACCATGTACCCACGCACACACTGATCAAATGCTTCCTTTAGTGACAGTCCAAAGGCATCAATTCTACAAACAGGATTACTTTACACACGATGTTTTCTCTTAGATATGTATAGATGTACTAGCTGTTATTGTGTCAATCTTTAAGTTGAACTGTGTTAAAGATATTTCAAGGCAGCAGTTTTCAGTTTAATGTAAAGGGAAAAGCCAAAAAGCACTTGGCAGACAATAAAAACAAACTTGCATATTTAAAGGCAATTATAGTGAAATACTCTATAATCACAGAATTGTATGACATCAAGGAATAAAGATTAAAATCTTTTGGTTAATTCTATTTAAAGCTACATGAATTAAAAGATTTGCATTACAAGTTCTGATGTAAAGCAAGTATTTTCATATACGATTAACTTGCAGAGCAATTGCAGTGAAACTCTAAAAATATTACCAAGACTCTATCCACATAGAAATTATATGAAATCTGAGTTTCTCCATTCCGGAGAAGCATACTATTCTAATAAGAACTATCCTAATCTTCACCCAGCAATAATTTCAAGATGATATTATTATTCTCATTTCCTTGAATAATATCCATACTCCAGGGCCATTTTCCTTCTCATATTCAATATCATGCATGCTTGTATCAAAATTCCTTTCTTCATATCCTGTCACAGTATCAATCACTGCCTCCTGTCCACTCAATCCACTTTTGATTTATCAGCCGCCGTCTTTCTGGACTCCATAACTCGACCCAAACCATTTTAGCAAGACATTGACAAATAGCACCCAGTATCACATCAACCTGTTCCACTTAGTAAACTAAGAAACAGTAACTGTGACATCTCTGCATAAGTATTCCATTCTATTCCCCAGACTGATGTATATTAATGAGGAGATGGTATTTGAAATGCTTCTTCCACATCAGCATCTAATATGATCAAATTAGGAAATGGGATGATTTATTAAATTTCGTAGAGCTGAAATATTTCTTTATATCACTAGATGTGTGGTTTCAGAAAGTGAGCTGTTGCTTTCAATTTTTCTACTGAGGATGTGCCTGCATTTCACAGACGAATTATTGTCTTTAAAAAGATTGCAAGAAGGCGAAATGTTATTAAGCAAATGCTCAGTAAAACAAACTAAATCGGTTTTAAAATTCCTAATTTAATGTAAATCTTGGTTGTTTTGCTGAAATTCAGTTTGTGATCTTATTAAGTCATATTTGCATTGTACTATCTTGCTGTAGGACAGCTTTAAATTTATAGCATTACTAGGAAGCCCCACTTTTTTGACTCTAAAAAAATGCATCTAAAATAAAATAGTTATAATATGGACAAGTTTTCTTATCTTCTAAAATATAGCACAAAAAAATCATTTTAGGTTACAAACAATATCTACTCAAAATATTTTTAAAACGTCATTATAAAAAAATCTAACTTTTCAAATTAAAACTTGGTATTTCAGTATTGTATACAGTTGGAGCTCTGTAAATCATACACTCAAATAAAACACCTATGTTAGAGAAGTTATTAAAAAAAAATTACGTTACAGCCACATATACTTTTACCAGCATTTTCACTACCTTGAAAAACAAAATATCTTAATTTTATGGGGGACTGTGGGGAGAAAAGACATTATGGGATACAGAATTTGTGCCATCTGCATGACTTATACCAAAAACAAATGCAGTGATTTAAAGATACCATGTAACGGATCTTAGCTTCCAATATGAAACTAGTTTTCTAGTGTCAGTCCCGTTCCCATTGCGGGGGGGGGGGAGAAATCACAGTTGCTCAAGTCCTAAAGATGGTACTCTGAAGGTACAACAGTAACGTTACAAATACAAGTAGCATAGAGAAGATCTTCACTTTATTGCTGTATGTCATATTGCGGCTTTTCAGGTGGGTCAGTAGATTTTACTCCCTGCCACTAGCAATTCAGAAGTTGGAGATCAACAAGAATACTTCAGTGGGTAATGCACTCTTTACTACACTGACACAAGGTGGCTGCCTGAGCTACTTCTGATCATTTTATTAGCTAGTTTACATAAATGTTTTCTTCAGTACTTACCTTTAGAAGTCATATGAAAATAAGTTGCCCCACCCCAAGCAAAAAAATTAATTAATTACAGATGCCAAATTCTTATGAAAATTCCACTTCAGTGCTACAAATACATACATTTCCTAAGACAAATATTGTCTCTTCGCATTTAACAGCTTTGAATGGATTTTTCTTGTCTGACTGCTTTTTTAATTAATTTCAACTTCTGGTATCCACAACCTCCAACAGCAAGGGCTTCCACAGCTTAATTATGCAATATATAAGAGCCATCTCCTTTTATTTGACTAGGATCTGCCACCAGCTGACTTCATTCACTTTGATGCCTGCCCCAGGTCTTACATTGGAGGAGATAGGAAACACTCATTCGTTAATCATCTTTTCATGCCATTCATTTTTTAATTTATTTTTTTTTATACTCCTCCATCATATTCCCTCTTTCCCCCACAATCTCTTTTCCAGCCTGATGAATCATAACGTACTCAGTCCTCTTAGGAAAGCTGTTCGTACTTTCGATTGAGTGCACAAGACAGATTTTGAGATAGCGAAGAAAAGAACTATTTAGCACGGCTGCAACTGCCTCAATGCTAACAAACAGGGAAAACACAGGCCTCCAGTAGCAGCTTTCTGCAACCTACTTAACTCTTCTCCAGAAAAAAGATTAATCCATGGCTTCTCCGTGTAACATTACAGCAGAGAGCAGACTTGGAAAAAATTACAATAAAAGATTCAATGTGTCCTGTTGGTTTTAGTTTTATGCTTTTAACATGCCAGAAGACTCTTCTGTTATAATTTAGGATGCTATTTATAAATATTTTCCCTGAAGAACCATGTCTGTGAATAGTAATATCATTTAAAGTGACCTACAGCTATACCTTCGTAGCTACAGTACTGAAAAGCTAGTATATTTTATACATAAAATATTTTATACACAATATTTCCTAGCACAAAATGAAACAAACAGTAGTCATGTTTTTAAAGTTTTTAGGTGCATAATTTCCATATACTCTGATGACAATTAACATCAGTGAACCCCTTGGAAGAGATGACCATTAGACTATGTCTAATGAGATCTGCAGTTTATACTCATTACAATAAAACAGAGATCTTTAAATCATGTTACTCAGCATTAGGAAACATGATACCTGACAAAAAAACCCACCTTCATTTTCACCTTATTCTTTTGACATTTCATTGTTTTAAAACTGATTTTGTTAGCAAAACAGTGGATATTTACAGGAATATTTCTACACACAGCATAGTAGCTTATCTGGGGTCTACAGCTCAGACGGTAAGTATACTCAAAGAGAGATCAGACAGTTTAAATAACCAAATTGCTACTACAAAGGCACTGTAGCAAAAAGTGTCCAGACAGCTATTATAATGAACAGCTGTGAATAAGTCAAAGTGAAACGTTCACATCTTTCAACAACAAATTTTCAACATTTAGAGGCAACAGGTCCACTGATTTGGCATGTGAAAATAACATCTTTTACTAAATTCTTGATGCAGGTATACAAAATTACCTGGCCAAAGATCTGTAAACACATACCAAAAAAGCTTTGATCTGCCTGATAGACTCAATAATTAATTTAAGTTCAATAGAAAATGCTAACAGTAATTCTGATATCCAGGGATAAACTTTATTTAAACTTTTTAATTGAAAAATACACGCACACAAAAGTTGATCTTCTTTTAATTACAAAAGTATGAAGCAGGTTTTATAATATAATTTGCAACATCTGATTAAGATTTAAATATTTAAATTATGTTTATTATTGAAAATATCCATTTGTCACAATCCAATTTATCAAAAATTTGGCACCATAGATATCTTTAAATATTGAGAAAAATGTGCATAACTAAATACTTGTCTCTTTCCAAGGCAAATACAGATGAGAAAAATAACAGTTCAGTCTGATCTTCAGGGAGCCAATGTTATGCATAGGAGTTACGGAAATCAGTAATCAGAAAAAATCCACAAGAAGTTTTCAGATGATTACAGTTAAACTAAGGTGACTCTATTAATGCTTTTTGCACTCAGTCAGATGCAAAATATATAACTTATCTTCAAAACCAACTGTTCCACCAGTGTAATTTAAAGATTTAGTACACCAAAAGCACAGCATAGAGATTTCAAATTAGGAAGAGTTTCAAGTGACATATAGTTTAGATCACTTGCAACCATTTTTTCTAATATATTCCAAACTCAGTAACTATATGGAGATTTTAAATGAATGTTTTTACAGTAGAAATAATAATTCTTTTTCCTAGAAAAGAGTCTTACCTTCTTGTTCTACTTTTTGATCTCGATCTTTGAGACCTGTAGGATTTGCCTCTGCCCCTTGATCGGCTACGACTGCGTTTTCTTCTAGAACCATATGAAGAACTACTGCTCGATCTGTGTCTGCGTCTAAAACAAAACCATGCTATTAGTATGCTACTGCTTCTAAAAAGAAAAAAAAGGAACAAAAAACCTAACAGTTTACTTAAAAGGGACATACAAACCTGTGTTTTTTGTATTATAATGTTGTAGAAGCCTCAAATACCACTATTACACTGTAATAAGTAATTCACATACACATGGACAATGCCTGTCTTAAGAGTTTACATTCTAAAATATACATCCCAAGGCAGGAAAAGGGCAGGAGAGACAGAAGTTAACTGATTTGCCCAAAATCATGCAATACCTCAAAGGCAAAGCCAGGAACACAACCCAGCTCTCAATGATTTTTAGTCCCAGGACCAGCTCATTGGAACTCACTCCCTGTTTGCCAAATCTAAGCTTGAAGAAACATTTAGAACCTACATTCTCAGCAGGATTTACACAGAAATACATTGTATGGGATAAGGACTACAACTCCAGTGCTAAAAATGAAATTCATAAAATGTTAACTTCTGCATTGCTACTCTATACAATTATTTCCAGTCATACTACGTACATGCATAAAATGTAAACATGAAAATGTATTTTAAATTACGTACACCTAAAAATATTTTATGTATATATATAACCTTACAATTTGTTATCTCAACTTGCATAACATGCAATCTTTGTTCTGCTCTGATGTAGGCAGACCCTCCCCCACCCTTTTCTTTTTTAGTACTATTAGTAATCAAACAATCAGTGTTAATTTATTCCATTTGAGCTTGTAAGTTTTATCCTGAATTCAGTCAGAAGTCAGAAAGGTATCTTCCCTTTCCCCTCCCACGCAGCCTCCCCGTTTCATTTATTCAAAGAACAAATTCTTATACACATAGGAGAAAGGTGAAAGAATAGATAATAAATACATAAATTAAACCAACTAATCCCAAAACTGGGGGGAGGGACACCTTCCAAGTCTTAATCTTAAAATTTTCTCTCCAACTCCATCTCCCTAACAGCTAACTAAATAACAATTACAATCCGTATGAGAACCTCCTTATTTTTGGCCTTTATTATGTTCGATTAATATTAAAATATAACACCACTTAGAAACACTTCTGTAATTCAGGATGCAGTCAATGTGATACGTGCTTATCTAGTGTAAGGGAAAAGGCGCTGTATTACGTACAATTAGTGCTGCAGTAGTCCAAACTGGAAAAGATATATAGGTTAACTACTAAAGAACAGGTCTTCATCTGAAACAGGAATGCAGTGTTCCTGCTAAATGAAGATGAAGAACAGTAATCTTAGAGACTGTTGCTTTTGATTCTTAAGGGTCAGAGATAAATCCAGCAGGACCCCAGCGTGCAATAGTGACTTAACTGCCAGGAGCAAATGCCCTAAACTAAGGGCAAAGCAAAGGTGCCAGCCAGATCCTAAAAGCAGACACTTTCGTCTTTTCTGGATTCAATTTAAGTCAACTGGTCTTCATCCAGAGTCTAATCTCCCTTCAAGCTCTGTTTTTATCTGCGAGATAGCCATGCCTGCACTGGACTAAAGAGATTCATAAAGCTGCATGTCATCAGCATATTGTTGGCATCGAAGCCCATGTCATCTCACTGTGTCCCCTAAGGGCTGTATGTAGATGCTAAGCAGGAACAGAAGAAAGGGGGGATGAAATAAACAAATAAGAAACCCCCCCCAACCAGCCAACTTGCCCCTCATTGACACACTCTTCTGCCAGCTAAAGAGAGATTTATCAGGAGCACTTTCTAATATATTTACAGTGCAGCTAGACACAATGAGTATTTTCCAGCTCCACTTATTAATAAATTGACCACCACCTGTTCAGTTTGACTCCAGGATCACCACAAGTCAGACTGAGACACAACAAGGGTATTCAAAAAAAGTCAGGTACTGAAAGGGGCCCTGATGAAGGAAATACGATGTTAGGTCAAGAAAAAATTGGTAGATGTAGCCACATGATCTGTGTTCTAAACACCTGGCTGACTACTGTATTCTGTACACATAAAAAATAGCAAGAATAATGGCAAAAACTAGCTGTTGCAGCAAATTTATAGACCTACTATAAAATCACTCTAAGTCTTTCTACTGAGAAAGTTTACCTTGTTGTCTGGAAAGACCTGCTTTGTTTATTATGACAGAAAAAAGTAACACCAAATAGTCTGTAACTAGCTGAATGAAACTACTTTTCAAACTGGTGTTAATGCATGAACTAGTCTATTTCCAAAAAGAGATTCCAAATTCATTATTTAGAAGGAGGAGAAAGGAAGAGTTATTTTTAGTTGGCTGGTTTTTGTCTGTTTTAATAGGGAAGTTACCTTTGGATCTGCATATACACTAGTTTTGTATTCTTGGAGGGGGGGAAGGTGTTTTGGTTTTTTCTTTAAACGTAAGTGAAAATATTGCCACATCTTCCAAGATTCAGAGCAAACTTTGCTATAAAATTCCAACCTAGAACTGATTACACATTGGATTGAAACACTTTCTAGCTTTCTGTCATAATATGAAAGAGCTTGATTTGTAAACAACTACAACAGACAGTAAATTACTACAAATGCACCTTTTCTCATAAGAATGTGAACGAGACTGGAGATCTCGAGACCGTGACCTTGACCTTGATTTCCTTCCAGATTTTTTACGGCTGTATGTTCTGCTGTCTGAGGAGCTACTTGAAGACGAACGCCTGCGGTGTTTCTTTTTCCTTCTGCTTTTGTTCTCTTCTTCTGTGTCCGAGGAACGACGTCCCATTTTTAAACTATGTAAAAACAAAAATTCTAAACTGTAAGAAAGTGTCATGTCTACATTACATTGTCAGGTACATAAAAAAATATTTAGTGTGTATGCATATATAAATAAACATATTATTATACCATTTTAAAACTTATCATGTGAATAGAAAATTTGGTTTGCGTGCAAAAATCATGATTTTAATATAAGACATCAACAAATTCATGTTACCAAGCAAATTTTAATTAATTTATTATGGTATCAAATATTTGTTGTAAATTTTCACAAAAGCTATTTCACAACCATTTTAACAGATAAATGCACTGATAAAATCATTTATACATCAGAACATATTTTCATTTTAGCTTATTTTTACGTTTTTGCCTTAGATATTAATTTTTCAGAAATTTGGGGAGTAATGTATAAGATACTTCTAATATCTGATATTTCACTTTAAGATGCTACGCAGTCAGTAGTACAGCATCTGTAATACGTTTAATTTACAATCATAAATGAAGATCCATAATACTTACACAACCAATAGAATGGAGTCTATTGATTTCAGCTACTGGTGTGACTCACTTCATGTGTTTTTAGGTTGTGCAATTAAAATAATGTACACTTTTGTCCTCCTTGTCATAATTAAAACGTGTTGAGAAAAAGTTCTAGAAAATTATTTTTAAATTAATTTAAACTAGAGTTAGGTTGATTTTGGTTCTCAGTTTAGATCCACTCAACTTTAAATTGCTTTATTCCAAAATCAGACCTATAAATGCTAAATTTCAGAAATGTTTCTTGATTGCCAATGTGTTTACTTGGACAATGTTTAGAGACTTTGATAACAGATTTGAAAAACAATGGGGGGTGGGGAAGCCTGCCATTCATTTAATTATTGCGAAGACTATCATCTTCATTTGGAACTCCTAAGAGATCAGTTTCATTGCTTCACGATTAAAGAAATGCTGCTTTTCTTGACTTTCCAGGTTGCAAAATGCGCATAATGCTTTAAAACTGTTTTTCTGTCCTAGCAGTATCAGCCCTATTGACCCAAGACTTCAAGACCCCTCTTCACACACACTTCAGCTAATGGCAGTTAGTAACAGCCCCTCTTCCCGAGAAGAAACAGTTATTTCAAGGCTCCCTAGCTACTTCTGCACTGGGAAAACAGGAACTCATAATTCTTTGACATTCATATCAACAGCTAGATCACGGATATATTTTGCCACAATATCACCTGTCTTTAACCAACACTGAAATATTACAGGTCCTCATATTTCTAGCCTAAACAGGTTGAACTTGTTCATGTTCTGCATACAAACTTTTGCCCTTCCTCACACCTTTTATTACCTAGGCACCAGACCCTAATCTCCAGGGTAGAGATTGAAAACAGAACAAAAGAAGTTCACCATTAAGTATGTTTATGCTTAAATTCACAAAAGGTTTATGTGCAAATACAAGTCTTGATTATGCTAGGCCTTTTGGTCAAAATGCATGACTAAGCAAAAAAAAAAAAAAAACCAAAAACATGTTTAGTTCCACGAAGTCTCTTAAACCTACATTTTCACCCTCAAGTTCCCAAGACAGCTAAAACTGTTTTGCACACAATCGTATTTGCTACGGTCCTACAGTAATATATCTAAACACCCTAGAAGGCATGGGATTGGCAAAACCAGTGTACTGTGACCAACTGTCCCAAGGGAGCCTTTCAGGTAGCTACACGCAAAGTACAACAAATATACAGACAATGCTACGTTCGACAGAATTTGAAGACTATGTCAGAGATGCAGGTTGGCTTGTCAAATTGAGACACACTCCTCCCACGCTGCTGAAGCTCGTCCTAAGGACTGCTAGACCCCTGGAGCCAGAGCAAGGAAGCTACAGCAAGCACGAGTCAAAGGGACATCCTCCTGGAAAGTGCCAAGTTCTGGACCTGGCATCTACTTCAAGGAGAGTTTCCATATTTTATCCAACAGTTGTTTAATGCAAAATACAAGACAGTCCCTTAAGTATCTGGATTTTCTTTGATGTTCACTAGAGTTCACTTACTGCCACAATCAAAACAGTAGCTATGTAAACTCATTCCTATGTAGCCAAATCTCTGTGGATTGCAGACGGCTCTTCAGCACGCAACTCGGAGCTATCAGTTCCATTCCTGCAGCCAGGAGTGCCTACAAATTAGCCGTTACTAAGCTTTGCTGCAGTAAATCCCTCTATATATTTACTTCACTTCTCAATAGTTTCTGTTTACAGCACTTTAGAACTGGTCCTTCAGCTAACAATCTAAATAAAGCATTTTTGAAATATTCAACTTAAAACAGCAAATCTCCATGCACCTCAACCAGCAAAATTTTAGGAGGATGAACTGCTATGTAAGAGAATTTCTTTTTTAAATGAAGTTATTTCTACCATCTTACTAAAGTTAATCCACACAGATTTTGAGAAAAACGGAGGCAGTACTTTACAGAGTATTTAATCTCATTTAAGGAACTATGACTTTAATTTACAGTTCTGTAGAGGAATGCCAATTTATAGCAACGCACCATCTTGTGCAATCTTCTTATTTTTTTCCCCTTGTAGTAAAAGATTTACAGAGCTCCAAGGTACTAACAGTTATTGAATTGTAGAATAAAGCCCTTTAAATATATACTGATAGAACAATCTTCAAATGAACATGAACCTGAATCTCAAAATTAAAATAAGCAGAACTGCTCAGGAAGATGAAACTGCAATGCACAGATTTTAAGTTAAAAGCTCAGAGACCACAGCTCATGACAGCAAGATTAATGAAAGAGACCAGAGAAACAAAGAGTACAAAAGACATTTCTGCCAAGATATTCACCACTTGATGTGGATATCATTATGAGCCAGAACATTACACTTCAACATATATATCGTCTAACTTCCTTTTTTTACCATCAGCTTTTTTCCCCCCATTTGGACATATAACAGGATTAAGCAGCATATAAAACTAGTGAAACTCATTATGTAAATCTCAATTTTGTGTCTTCAGGAACAAAGAAGAACTACATGCCATGGCCCTTCCCTATTACAGGACAAGCCCTACAGCATACATGCACATACTTGAGCCTTGGGAGCTCCAGGAACACGTGGTTTACCATGGATGAGCTACAGGACAAAGGCACACGGGTGACTGATGCTCTACACGTTCTAGAATTTCCACTGGAAAAGAGGTTGCCAGAAGCAGACTGTTGATCCTGGAACAATTTGTGCAGCCAAGTCCTAGTAGCTGTCTCCTACAAGGATATCTTGAACATATACAGGCAACAAACTTGTCTGACAGGCACTATCTTTCACCAGGGTCTTTAGACCATCCCTTCAGTACATGACACACAGTTTCCTGTGAAGACGCCTCTTATAAACATAGCACTTGAGAGTAGTCAATTATCAAGACCTATAGCAGGTTAGTATTCTCCCTGACTACTGCCTACTCCCTCCATACTCCTGAACAGACCTGGGAAAAGGGACTGCCAGCGTTGATTGATCACACCAGCTGAAGCCTGATGGATGGAAGAGTTGTTCTGGCAGGTCAGCAGTGGTCCATATACCATTTCCACAAACAGAACTGTATAATAGTACCTACAGATCGCAGAGGAGAACTAAGATCACTCGGGGAACCTTAATTAGCAAAATAATGAAAAGGGGAAGAAAAGGCAAACAGAAAAAATTAAGACTCATTACATAGCATCATATGCTGAATCTCATGGGATTTTTCCTACCTGGCTGTTTCCATACAAAGTCTGTAGATCCACCACAAAAACTTGTACCACAGAGTTAACGGCGTGACATAAGAGAATTCACCCTTATAGCTATGGGGAATCCCATTTTTAAGGCTCCTTACCCTTACTTCTCAGACAGAAGTGTTAAGCCGTATGTATGTGCAATAGGACATAAGCTTCTGCCAACCCCTCTTTATGTGTAGGCACTGTGGAAGATATGGCTCTCAATGCCTGGCAAGACACAGGAGGCTTTTTTATCCTGACTATGAAGCAATACTAGGAGAAGAGGGGGAAGGAAGGCATATTAACAAGCACCAACGGCAAATGAACAGTTTCAAGTGAACTTAGAGCCTGGGTTACATCCCAGGCGTTCGTGGGGAGACAGTCTCCTAGCCATCACATCAGTGAGGCTCATTCTTTTCTATCACCCAGCTCCAACCTTCCCCCTGCGTGTTTCTCATCCACTCTTAGAATATTCCCTCACCCACTTCTGAATTTAGATCAAACTACTCTGGTCAAATAGCAAAGGAACACTGAGAATTCAGAAGATGCTGTCGCAAGATACGAAGACCCACAGCTATGTGGAAACTCATGCTGAAGCCTGAGCTGGAACATAACATCATCAAATTAATCAGCTACTTAAGTATTTTTGAAGGTTCTATTGAACATCTGTGAACTTCAACATTTTGAAGGCTTGCAATTTGCCTGAAATTGAACAGCTTTTCAATAGAATGACTAACAGCTGGACCTGATAAATTTTAAGTCCCCTTTCTGGAGCACAGGCATGTTGGAGTGTCTTAAAGACAGGCCTCCAGGCCTTTGGGGTTTTAATAGTTAATTTTTAAGTCTTGTTTCTGAAAACTGATGCTGCAACACTTTGGTTGAAATGGAAACAAAGCGCATACTCTCATACATGCATTTTGCCAAGAGAAACACCAACATCAAAAATTTCAAACTAACTATTTACATTTGGCAGTTATAAACAGTGCTACCAAGCTCACCTGCAAACAGCTAAGTAACCTCCCACCCTGCATATAACAATGTAAAGAAAACATAGATGACATAGGAAACAGACTTCTCTACAAAACCTATTCAGAGAGAGTAAGGTACACTTTCAAATGTAGTAAGAAGTATACATTCATTGATCTGACCTTGTTCAATCTTGTTTCATAGCTTTTTAGAGTTATTTCAAGTGTGCAATACATATTTTCAAGCACGAGTTTCAAATTATTACTGTATTTAGTGTTGTAGATTGTAAGAAAATAGTATCTTTTGGTTGTTTTTAATCAGAGGCTGTTATCCAGTAAACATCAGTGCAGCAGACTACACCTTGAGCACAGCATCCAATTAAACAATACAGTCTTTAGTTACCATAATCAGCCAGAAGTGATGGAAACAAAACAACCTCCACATTTGTTCAGCATGAAATCCAAACAATTTATGTTTGTTAGTTACTAAGGGACTTTGATTATAACTGACTTGCAATAATCACTAACCACCTGCACAGTTTATGCAGCATCTCTACAAACAAGATCCTTTAAGAAATTCTCACACATTGTATGGGCACTGATGGAAAATATACTGCAACCATCTCAGTATCCCCTTCTTTCCTGCTGAACTGCAGGAGTCCATCTACAGGAGAGAATTAACAAGTCAGGATGAGATGCTACTTGAGCTTCAGCCAGGAAACAAGGTTAACAAGTAAAATTTATTCTAAGAACTGGACAAACATGCTCACTAGCTAATAAGTAGGAGTCAGTGTTACTAATGGCAATGCTGCTCCCCAAAAAAAGGGAAACCACAAACAGGCAGAGGGTAGAAGTCCCTCTCAGACAGTTTCTATGTGTGCACAGATCAAAGAGTGTCTTTGTATCTACCTCCACCAAGCTTGCAGTTATGCGGAAACTCTTCCTGCTCTACAATTCAGAAAAATTGCTCTTGGTAGAAGAGAGTTGATTAGAAAAGACAATAAAGTTGCTGTTCTTAAAAGGGCAGCAACCTGAATTATTGTTGTTGATTTTACATACTTATCCTCTTTCCCTTTGCCAAGTTTCCAGATCACTACAGGAGGAACACCTGAATCACATCTACCAAGACAGCTACCATAATTGGTCACCTCAGAAGAAAGTCTAGAGATCAAAGAATCACAGGAATTCAGCTACTTTCTTACAATCTCTCCCATAGGAACAAGAATCCACAGACACCAAACATACCACAACATTATCTTCCGGTTACTTAAAGGATGTCCTCTTTGACAATTACATCAACAGTATTTTTCAAAATCATTAATTTTGAACTTGAAGAAAGTTTGTCTCAACTCAAAATCATGAATGAGCAATTTATAGTAACAGCATTCCTTAATTCAGCTTCACATCTTTAGATTTCAAAGTTAAAGGTGGTAAAAACTAGGCTCAAGGAGACATCACATGCCCATGGGTCATCCAGGACACCGACAGCAAAGTAGAGAATTGAACCAAGGCCTTCAAACCCTAGTATGGCGCTCATCTACTAAGAGCCAGCCTCCACAAGCCATCTTTTGCTCAATAATTCTTAATTCTACAAACTGGCCTTCCACAACATAACTGTATTTTCCATACTTGAAGGCAGTAAGAACTACAAACGTTCCTATTTTAGATCAACCCAAGTAAGTTCACTAAGGGCATTAATTAATCAGCATTTCTTCCACGTAACCAACTTTTAGAATAAGCTTACAGACCAACTAAGCTTACCTGAACTTTATGATGCAGCTTTTGGTATTTCTTTTAAATCAAGTTCTAAATACCTTCCTCACTCATGGTGTACAAGATCATGCTAAAAACACTTAAAATAACATGTTTAAAATTCATCTCAGAATCATCATGTTCATCATTAGAACAGATAAACTGTTAAAAAAAAAGTTTCATTCATATCTGAAAAAGTAGCACCCAGAATTGTATTTAGCTGAAATATAAAATGAAAATACTTAAAATGACTACTGCTAGAAACAGCACATCAGATACAGAAGAAACCGAATCACATACCTTCTTTACCAACACTTTCACAGACAAGAGCTAGGAAAATAAGAATCTACACGAGTAATTTCCTCTTATCACCCTATGAATCAAAACATAAAGTAGATTCCAAGGGCAGGTGCCAGGGACAGTACCACCCCTCACAGGTACTACGTGCTCCCCACTCCCATCAGTTGGGCCCTGCTAGTACACAGCAGAAGGAAAAACAGACTTGAAAAAGACTGGGAAGAGAGCAGTTCCTAGTGCTCCGTGCCAGTTTCCACCGGGAAATCCGACCAGAGTCAAAAGAAACACACCCCGGGCTCAGCTCTGCTCCCCAGCCGGCTGCTCGGCGCTGCTTGTCTTTGGCAACGCCGTTCTCTACGCGTTGCTCCTGCTCTGCCCCGCACAAGACGTTACACACTCCTCTGCCCGCACACACAGTAAGAGGCTACTCCTAGAAAAGACGGACACGTTTATGACTGGGGTTATCACACACGCACGCACCCTCCGCACTCCTCAGCCGGTCACGGCGTTCCCCGCAGCCCGCCGCGCCCCAGAGCGCACGGCAGCGCCAGGCCGCCGGGAAGCCGAGCCCGGCACCGGCGGGACCCCCGCCACCAGGGCGGGAGGCCCAGTAGGGGAAGCAACGCGCAGCGTTTCCACGCCTGGAGCCGCAGGACCCGGCGGCCGAGCCTCGCAGCCCGGCGGGAGCCCGTCCTGGGGCTCCGCCACGGCCCGGGGCGGCCAGGCCGCGGCGGCGCCCCCGGCATCGTCATGGCAACACCGGTCAGGCCGGGCCCGGCCCCACGCCGCCGCTCCCATCCCGCCACCCCCCGACCCGACCCGGCCCGCAGCCCGGGGCCGCCGCGTCCCCTCAGCGCGCCGCGGCCCTGGGGAACGGCAGCAGGCCGCAGGGCGCGCCCGGCCCCCGCGGCGGCGGCCCGCGGCGCCCTGCCTTATCCCTGCTGGGGGAGGGCTCGCCACCGGGCCCCACCACGTTACCTGAGCGGCGGAGCAGCCAGGCCGGGCCGCGGGAGCGAAGGCGCCGCCAGGCCGCGGCTGCCGGTTTGAGCGCAGCGCCTTCCTGGGCGGCGGGCAGGCAGCAACAAGCCACCGCCGAGCTCATCCAGGCGGCCAGGCAGCGCCGCCGAGCGCCGAGGAATCGATGCGGCGTGCTCGCCGCCCCGGCGGGGCGAGCCCGCCACGCACCACGCGTGACGGGCAGCGAGGGGCGCGCCGCCGGTCCCGGGGTCGGGGTCCCCGCTGCCCACGGGCGGCTGCAGCAGCCCACGGCGCGCTGTCTGCACCGGGCGCAGCGTGGTGACAACCGCAACCGCTTACCGGCACATTGCCGTGGCACGCTGCGGTCCGCCTCCCCCGCGGGTAACGGGTTCCGCGGGGGCGCGGGGCGCAGGGACAGCGACGCGGAGGGTTTCTCGTTTCAGCTCGAAGTGATTAACGAGGGTCGATGTTTCCCGGCACTAACAACCGCCCCCGTGGCCGAAGGGGCAGCGCTTGCCCCGCGGCGTGGGCACCGCACCGAGGCCGGGCTGTGCCCCGGGGAAGGGAGCGCCCCAGCCGCGGGGTGAGCACGTCCCGGGCCACGACCCGCCGAGCCGGGCCAAGTTCAGCCTCCGCCGGGCAGCGGCGAGAAACGTAACGAAACGATTTAATCCCTACGTTTAATTCTGTCTTTTGGCGAATTTGGTTAGTTTAACGCGAGTTTCCGAGCACACGCTCCCCGTCACGGGAATTGCGAAATGTTGCGTGAGGATAAACGAAACATAAGGATGGAAGAGTCGCTGACGATCATCTTTCCCGTCGGCAGCCGGTCTGTTCCCGTCGGGACTCCGGTGTCCGATCCCCCCGGTACCGAAAATGCCTCCCGGGGCGGAGCGGGGACAAGCGGGACCGGTTCACCGGTGGCTCGACCCGCTCTGCTGCCTGAAACGGGAGTAACAGTAAATCATTGCCTATCGCGGCCGAGGCGTGTGTAATTGGATCTGAAGAAATGCTAATTCCATCCTCGATACCGTACCTGCTCGAGTAAATAAACGCTCTTTTATGTAAAGTCATCTTTCCAAAGGTCAAATGAAAAATCAATACATAAGCAAGCGTTAAACAATTTTGAATAATTTATTAGGATTCTAGCAAAGGTGCAAAAGAGACGACTTCTGTCAACAAAAGTACTCTCTTAATGGGATTTAAACAACAAAGGAAGAACAATATTAGCAATAAATAGCGTAATTCGCTCTAATCTGATGCCTCAATTCGCCGCATGAGAAAACGTTAATGATACGGCTGTATTTGTCACTGTCAATTAGCCGGTAATTTATTTGGTGGATTTGGGCGTCCACGGAGGAACTTTTCCGGCTCCCCCGCCGCTCGCCCGGGGACGGTTCCACGGCTCCACGGCGCTGCGCGGCGCCGCGTACCGGCCAGGCTCCCGGCGGGGAAGCGCCCCTTGCCTCTGCCCCGCGGGGCTGCGCGGGGGGCGGCCCCGGGCACCCCCCGCACCCCCCGCCGGGGCCGCCCCTCGCCCCGACCCGACCCCCGCGGGGCGGTGCGCGGGCGCGGAGCCTGCGCGCCCCCCCCGCCGCCTCCCGCCTTGGCCACTCCCCCGCAGCTCCGGCCCCTCTCCCGCGCCGCGCTCGCCCGGGACCTCGCGCACGGGCCCGCGCCTAATTAAATTAATTAGGGCGCAGCGCGCGGCGGGCGGGTGGGCCGGCGGCGCCCTGGCCGCAGTGCCCCGCGGCGGGCGGCGCGGCCGGGCGGCGGAGAAGGGGTCCATTCAGAGCTCCGAGGGGAGGTAATTCGCCGGGAACAAGGGGCAGGCTTTGCAAAGTATAAATAGTGCCACTTCAATCGCGGCGTCGCTATCAGACCCCGAGAGCCCTGCACGTCGGGCGGCACGGCTGGGCTCGGCTCGGCACGGCCCGGGGCGCCGCCGCCGCCACCACCCCGCCCCGTGGATGCCCGCCCGGGGAGCCGGGGCAGCGCGCCCCTGAGCCGCGGCCATGGAGGAGCTGACGGCGTTTGTCTCCAAGTCGTTTGACCCCAAAGCGAAGGAGAAGAAGGAGCTCATCACCTACCGCGAGGTGCTGGAGAGCGGGCCCCTGCGCGGCGGCGGACCGCGGGAGACCGGCGGCACCGCGGCGGAACCGGGCCGCGACGAGGCGGGCAGCCCCGCGGCGCGGGCGGGCGGCGGGCGGTCCCCGCCGCGGGAGCCCGACGCCGCCGCCGCCGAGAGAGCCGCCGAGGCGGCCACCCCCAAGCTCAGCGACGGTAACGGCGGCACCGGGGGCTCCCCCTTCTTTCCTTCCCCTTCCCCTCCTTCCCCCCGTCGGGGTCGGTACGCGCGGAACGGAGGCGGGAGCGGGCGATGGCCGCGCACCGGGCGAGACGGACCGCGGCCGCGGGTGGAAGGGGCTCGGCAGCTGCAGCGCCCGTGGGGAGGCTGCGATAGGCGTTAATGAGCGGCTTTCCATGTTTTCCCAATTACGGGAAATATGCGGCCAGCCTCGAAGTTTATATTAAAATATTTAAACAAGCGTTTAACTCGCTCATAACACGATCTGTTCCTGTTTAGCATCCCACGGGAAGCCGCGCTGCCAACGAAAGCCCGGACACGCGGGCCCGTTCGTTCTCCCGCGGGTCTCGGCAGCGCGGGCTGCGCGGACGCGCGTGGGGCCGGGCTGCGCTGCCGCCGCTCGTCCCCGGCTCCGCGCCGTGCGGTTCCGCGCCCCGGCCCTGCCGGGCGGCTTTCTTCAGAAACGCCCCGTGGTTATTCCGCGTATTTTCCGCGCCGGGGCGATGGCCGCGGTACCCGTACCGGGGCCGTCTGCCGCTCTCGGCAGCTGCGGGAAGGCAGCCGGGCCGCGCCGGCGGGGCAGCAGCGCGGAGCGCGGTGTCCGCGCCCGCCCGCGGGGCAGGGCCCGTCCCCGTCGCCGCGCGGGGACCCGCGGCTCGCTGCCTCGCTTTTGTTCGGACAGGCGTTCCCGGCGGAGCGCCGCGCGGCCGGAGCATCCCTGGCAAGGGCTAATAAACAAATTTGCGCTAACGAGCGCGGCGCGGGGGGAGCTGGCAGCCGGGGCAGGGCCCGGCGGGCAGCCCTGCGGCGCGCAGGTCCCGCGGGGGTCCGAGCAGGGACCCCCGCGCTCGGCCGCGGTCCGGCCTGGGGCGCGTCTCTGGCAGAAAATTAAACGAAAACAAAATCCCCGGGCGACGGCGGGCTCGGGCGCGGGGCGCGGAGGGGCCGCGCTGGCCGGCGGAGCGCACCGGCGACCTGTTGCTGCGCTTCCCCCGGGCGGGCAGCGGGGCTGGAGACCTGCCTCTGGCCGGCTCGGTGCGGGCCCTTCGGGCGGCTGCCGGCGCGGCCGGAGTGCGGGAGGCGGCCGAGGCGGGCCCCGCTCCCCGCCGCCAGCGGTTACCGGAGCCGAGCGGCGGGGCCCGGAAAGGCAGCGGCCGAGGCGGGCCTAGCGCGGCCCGGGCGCGCAGGCCCCGCTCCCGGCTGCCCCAGCCCCGGGGGGGCTTCTGCCCGGTTCCCCCGGCTGCCGGGCGCTGCGGGCGCCCGCGCCGCGGAGGGGGGCGGCGGGCTGGGGGATGAGCTGCGGCGTCCTGGCTGCCTCCGCCCCGGCGCTGGCACCCTGGGCAGCCCCCCCAGCCCCGCAGTCCCCCGTCCCGGCCGCCCCGCCTGTCTGACTGCCTGTGTCGTGCCCAGTCTCCCCAGAGCTGAAGGACCGCAAGGAGGATGCGAAAGCAATGGAAGACGAAGGGCAGACGAAAATCAAGCAGAGGAGGAGCCGGACGAATTTCACCCTGGAGCAGCTCAACGAGCTGGAAAGGCTTTTCGACGAGACCCACTACCCGGACGCCTTCATGCGGGAGGAGCTGAGCCAGAGGCTGGGGCTGTCGGAGGCCAGGGTGCAGGTAGCCAAGCCGTGGCCGGCTGCGAGGATGCGTGGGTGCCTGCGTGCGTGGGTGTGTGTGCACGGTGGAAGGCGCCAGCTCGGTAAAACCCGGCCGTGCCCTGTCCCCCGCGGCGCTCCCGCGCCCCGGCCGAGAGAGACGAGCGGGGCTCCCCGCGCCGAATTGGTCCCAGCAAATCTGTAAAATCACCTCCCCGGGCTTTCTTGTGGTTTGGCCTCCCTGCAAGTCCCCTGCCCCTCGCTCTGTCGCGTTTTATTTAATCTCTGCGTTTGTTTCACCTCTGCCTCGGCAAGAGCTACAACGGCTATTTTGTTGGCGTGGGCTGCGGTCCCTCTCCGGGCTGCTCCTGGCTTACCGGGCGGACGTACCAATTAACTTTATAGATGTAGTGACCATAAACTAAATTAAGAACGGCTAAGTGCAAAAAAAATTTACAGTCCGTTTCTCGTCGTAGTTCTTAAATCTTGAGGGAAGCGGCACGAAAACTGAGCGAAGTGCACAGACCGGCTTTGTGCGGATTTATGAAATACAAAAGTCTGGAATAAAACCAGGCTATTTTAAGCGTTCTCCCGTACCGAGAAGCCACAGCTTCCTTTGATTTAACCTGCGCGTTTAACCTCGGGCTGCCCTCCCAAAGTTCTTCAAAATCGGTCCCTGGGCTGTTTTCTGCGAGTTTTGTCAGGATGAGATGAAGAGTGAGGAAGGGTCCGGGCTTTGCCCGGCTGGGGAGGAAAGTAACTCCTCAAACGAGAACAAATGTAGCTGCTCCGGTGTATTTCCGTTCTAATAATAAAAGAAGAGAAAATGATGGTCATTATTTGTTTGAACACATGGAGTAGTTTTAGGCCCCTAACATCTGCAGCTGTTAGAAAGTATTGCTGTAACAGATACTCCCCCTCAATCTTTGTGCTCGTAGGCCACCATCTGCACCGAACTATGCGCACAATCCTTGTGGGGTTTCCCTGCATCTTGTCATAGGGTAAGGACAGAAACAGAGCGGTCACGTCGAACCGAAAAAGTAATAATAAGCAGCTTTTGTCATCACAGCCTGACGCACACGAAAAAAGAGCCTTCATTTTCCCGCTCGCCCGTTTTTCCGCCGAGGCGGCCGCCTATTTACGCCCAGCAAATCTTAACAAAACCAAAGAAAACAAAGTTGCTGGGCTTCAACTCGGCTATGAAAAATGTCAAAGGGAGGTGCTTCCTTCTGCTGGCTGTTTGCTCCACAAAGAACGCGGCGGCGTATAATCCGCGCTCCCATTATGCCAAATCGCAGGGTGCATAATAACTTTTGGAGATTTACATAGATTAAACCCATTCCCTTTAAATAGTTCCGGAAAACGCTTTGCAATAATATTTTGCCTCGCATCTGCACTAATTCGTAAATTATGGAATGTGCGTTTCCGCGGGAGGCTGAGGGCGAACATGGCTGTTGGGCAGATTTTGCTTGGCTGAAGTAAATGACAGGGCGGGGGAAATTCACATTTATATTTGTCTCTTCAAGTAAGACCTCAAAAAAGATTTTTTTTTTTTTTTTTTTTTTTTTTTTTTTTGGCCGTGGGGGAAGGATTGCTTGGTGGATGTGGCTTCTGAGATGCGGTGCAGAGGTCTGTCTTTAAACAGGAATGTTTTAAGACGCGCTCTCCCTCCTTCCCTCCCTCCCCTCTCTTCTCTAAGCGAGCAGAACTTTATTCGGGAAGTTTATTTCAACAATTCCTTTTCCAATATTAAAAGTATGTTCTTGTCTAACGCGCAGCCTTTTCTGTGGAAGCAAATTAGATTATCATGATAATGAGACAATTATCCCGCTTCTGTGCTACACTCCACTGCACAGAGGAACAGAGAAATTCTAAACTTCTTTGTAGCGAAGCTTTTATGACAGTAATTACCCCCCTCCCCCCAAAAAAGTGAGTCATTAAACTCTTTGGTGTTTAGTTTTTCTTGAAGATAAAGCTAATTAATTTATTTATTAATGAGCACGATCTTCTTAGGCCTGACGGTGCAAACATCCAAACCCATTATCGCCAGTTAGTATTAGATATCAGGGGGAGATTCAGGTCTTTTGGGACCCTGATATGGAAAGACGAAACCGGGGCTCAGAAAGTAATTTCTCTGAAACGAGCACTCCGCGAATGTCGATTTTCTGTATATTTTGACTCTCTTCCCTTGCCTTTTGCGTTTCGGAGCTCATGAGCGGGGGCTGCCCGGGAGGAGGGAGCCCAGCCCGTGCCGCAGCCGGCTTTCTTTGTCTGCCGGGTTTTTTATTCTCGGTGGGTTTATTTTTTTGCGCTTCGCGTCTTCCCCGCGGCGGTGGCAGCGCGGCCGTGACGCCCGTGTCCCCCCCGCCTCTCCCCGCAGGTCTGGTTCCAGAACCGAAGAGCCAAATGCCGAAAGCAAGAAAACCAACTCCACAAAGGTACTGGGGAGGGGGGGGCGTTGCGGAGTGCCGCGGGTGGGTCGGACGCGCGTGGGGGGGGCTCGCCCGCGCTGACCGCCTGCCGCTGCCTCCCGCAGGGGTGCTGATCGGCGCCGCCAGCCAGTTCGAAGCCTGCCGGGTGGCCCCGTACGTGAACGTGGGCGCGCTGCGGATGCCCTTCCAGCAGGCAAGTGGGCGGCGGGGCGCGGGTGGGTGGGTGGGAGTGGTGGTGGGGGACGACACGCGTGACCACCGCGCGCGGGTGGGTCGCTGCCACGCGCCGCCCTTCTCCCGGCAGGTTCAGGCGCAGCTGCAGCTGGACAGCGCCGTGGCCCACGCGCATCACCACCTCCACCCGCACCTGGCCCACGCACCCTACATGATGTTCCCCGCTCCCCCCTTCGGGCTACCGCTGGCCACCCTGGCCGAGTCCGCCTCCGCCGCCTCCGTGGTGGCCGCCGCCGCCGCCGCCAAGACCACCAGCAAGAACTCCAGCATCGCCGACCTCCGCCTGAAGGCCAAGAAGCACGCCGCCGCCCTGGGGCTGTGACCGGGCTCGCTCGCTTTTTTTTTTTTTTTTTAAATGAAAAGGGGGGGGGAAACAAAAGACGTGGGAGAGGAGAAACTGACGGGAGATATATACTTATTTAAAGAATTAGAGGAACTAGACGCGCAGCTGGGAAGTTCACAGGTTTTGAAACTGACCTTTTTCTGCGAAGTTCACTTTAATACAAGAAATTTGATAAGAGAGGCGGGCCTCCTTTCACGTTGCATCAGATACTTGAGTTTAACAACCACGTCTGGAATAGCGACAAAAAGAAGAGAGAGAGACGACGACGAAGAGGGGGGAAAAAAAAAAAAAAAACCCACGGGGAAAAAAGAGACAATGATTTCTCTGCGAATTTCTAATGGGAAACTGTCCGGGATACTTCCTCCAGCAGCATTCCGGGTTGCATGTATTTGTATTTCATTGATGGAGTCCTTTGATTCACTTGCACTTCACCCTCATCTTTAGTAGGAAAAAACAAAACAAAACAAAACAAACAAACGTGGCTGGGTTCTTTCTCTTTTAATCTCGGAGGGAAGCAGAAAGAGAGAGGGAGATCAAGCACTACTTTTTCCACTCTTAAATCTTTGTTGGTCGTTTGCTGTCCCACCTCTGAAATAAAAGGCAGCGGAAAGCATCAGGAGAGCGGAACGTGCCTCCCTTTGCGGGGTCTCTCTTGTCCGAAGGGCAAAAACAAAAGAAAAAAAGAAAAATAATAAAAAAAGAGTATTTAATTCCCAACCACCACTTTACACAGCGGCAAATTCCAATAAGAGGTACTGGGTACATGTAAAATATGTTGATACACACGAACAAAGTTTATTTTGGCTATGACTTGTGAATCGATAGTTGACTGTCAAACATTTACATTTTATCTCATAAAGGTGTATCTATTCACGTAATCTTGTGATTTTTTTTTTTATTATTATTATTTGAAAGACGTATAGCTATTTAACCTGGGGTACCTTGCAGTCGGTGATTGTTATCCCAGTTTGCCATCAGACCCTCATGCTTATTGCCAAGACAGAGGGAAAGCTCTTCTACGCGAACTTTGGTATGGACGGGCTTTGTATCTATTTGTTCTCCATGAAAACAAAATTATTTATATTGACCATATTTTTTCTAGTGTATTTTAAGTTATTTAAAAAAGAAAAAAAGAAAAAAAGATGCTGTTATTTCATTACATTTGTTGTCAGTACAATATATTTTGTTTCACTCAGGTTTGCTTCACCTTTTTTAATCAATTTTCGACGTCACGAATTTCAATAAGTGCCAAGTAATGAATTTAAGACACTTTGCGACCTATTGACTGAAAAGGGTAACGTTTTGGTGGACGGTTTCACGTCACCTCTGGTACTGTTAATATTAAATCATCGGTGATATTCTTTCTTTTCTGTGTTTACACCTTCTGTAGAGCTCGCACGTTTCTTTCTGCTCCGTAGATATCGCGACAAACCGATAGCGCCCAGCACGACGAGGAAGCACCGCTCACCTCTGCGCATCTTTTGTTACCACTTTATATCAGTTTTCCTGAGTTTCGGCTTCACAAAACTTATCGCGGCGTTTTGATTTGGCTTTCTTTTGAAGAAAAATAGACCGGTGGAAGTTATATAGCAATTGTGTCTTTATAAGTTCTGTCAAGTTCCCTCAGGTAATAAAATCGAGGAAAGTGTAATGGCTCAAAATATTTTCCAGGGAAGGAACGGGGGGAATTGGCACTGTGCAAAATTCGCACCTCCCGCCGCCGCCCGCCTCCCTCCTCGCCCCCCCGCGCCCGAGCAGCGGCGGGCAGAGCCCGCGCCCCGCGGCGGGGCGGCCCCGGCCCCGGGCAGAGCTCCGCCCCGGGGCCGCAGGGACCCGCCGTGCCGCGGCGAGCGGTTGCGGCGCCCCGCTCCTCGCCGGCAGCCACCCGCCAGCCCGTCCTTCCCCGCCATGCCCGGCACGGGGCCCCGCCTGGCGCCCGCTCCTCCACGCCGTGCCCGCCGGGGCGCCTCCGTTCTTCCGAAGGCTCCGTGAGGAGGGAGTGCCCGCCCCGGGAGCTGGTGGGGCGGAGGCGGTCGTTGTGAGGGGACGCGCCCGTCATGGGCGTCCCTGCGAGGGGAAGGCGCCCTCCACGGGGGTCTCTGTGAGGGGAAGGCGGCCGCCATGGGTGCCCCTGTGAGGGGAAGGCGCCCGCCACGGGGGTCCCTGTGAGGGGAAGGCGCTCGCTATGGGTGCCCCTGCGAGGGGAAGGCGCCCGCCACGGGGGCCTCTGTGAGGGGAAGGCGCCCGCCATGGGTGCCCCTGCGAGGGGAAGGCGCCCGCCATGGGTGCCCCTGTGAGCGGAAGGCGCCCGCCACGGTGCCCCCCGCGCCCAGCCGCGGGAGGCCGGGCAGCGCCTGCGGGAAGGGGCCAGCCTCGGCACAGCGGGGGAAGAAGCCGAGCGCTGCCCGGGGGCTGCGGGTAGCGCGGGCGGGCCCGCTGGCGGGGCGCGGAGGCGGGTGAGGCGCAGCCCCCGGCGCCTCCTCGCCCTCGCCGGGGGCGCGGCGGCCTCCGGCGAGCCGTGGCCGCTCTCCGCGGGGAAAGGCTTGTCCGGGGCCGGCCGCCGCCAGGCTGCGCGCAGCGCGGAGAGCCGGCGGCGCCGCTGGGTCCCGCGCCGGCCGAGCGGCCGCGGGCGCTCGACGGAGGCAGTCGGCCGGCGGGAGCGAGCCCGAGCTGTCCCCGCGGGGTGGGCAGGGGCAGGAGCAGTGTGCCCCCCAGGAAGGGAGCCCTCCCGGAGAGGGCTGCAAGGAGCATCAGCAAAGTCAGCTCGGACGTTTATATGCTAATAACGGGCAGAAAATGATAGATTTTATGTTAGGTAAAACAGCTTTATTCAAGCAAAAGTAAGATACTGCTAATTACAAAGTCAATAAAACTAACGTTGGTGTCGATTGATCCCTGAATAAAGAAGTTAATTAATATGTGCACGAGCAGCTAATGTTGCAGCCTGGTCATTGTGGCCCCGCAGTTCACATCCGCCGCACAGCCTCAAATATTCTCCAGATAAACTTGTCACGTCTTACCTCCTCTGTTTAAAATACAACTAGTTTAAATATAGTTGCCTAACAGTCTTGTGCAGGTTATTGATGTACGTAACATTAACTGTGATGGATGCATACAATGTGAATTTCAAATCTTTACAATATGATCAGATATCGGCATGTCTGTTGTGTGATTGGAATAAAAAAAATGAAAAATGTACTTTTGTCGTAACAGGGAAAGATGATTGGATGGTGTAAGAGAACTGTGTATTTTTTAGCGCAGCTGTGATTAAAATAATACAGTCTTAATGGGATATTTTTGGACAGGAATACTTACATTCCTGGTTTCCTTGGACTGGAATACCTACTAAGTCTATAGGCCGACAGAAGTTGGCCAGAACTCTTCTGTTTCAATTTTATTTCTTAGAGTGTCTGAACCTATGTAAAAACCCATAAGTTTCATGAAATTTAATTATGGCTATTTCATGAGCCAGCCAGTGCACATACAATATATGCTTTCTGTAGATAAAATTTTAGCATGGGATTTACATGGAGATGTACTGGCCAGAGAAGGGGATGTAGAGGAAAGATCAAATAAATCATGTAGGAAGGAGTAAACACCTGTTTCTGTCCTCGTAGAGCCGATCGCATGTTCACAGCAGGAACTTATGCAGATTCTTGTTCAGTGAAGTAGCAGTTTCCACATTTTGTTTGCTCTCTACAACACCACGATGTTAGGTGAGCAGCGAAGTGCGATGGCAGCCAGATGTCTTACAGAAAACTCCAAACACCACCACGCTAACTCCCACCATAGGTTTTGGTTCTCCATACAAGAACACTTAAAAGGAGAAAGAAAGAAAACACTGGTTTTGTCCAGTGCATAAAAGGGCATGAAAATGTGCTAAATACTGTGTATAAAATTGGTATGTCTCATACTGTTCGTTAGCAGCTCAGCTTTATTCCAGGCGAAGCTTTTAACCACTGCACTTAAACTTGCCTTTCAGAAAAGCAGCATCAGAAGAGCACTTGAGCCTCTGTGGTATCCAGCTGATGGTTCTGCGCAACAGCAGTGTGCCCTTACAAGTACAGCAGTCCTAAGAGTGAGCTGCGGCTGAATACTCAAGGCATAAATAATGTGTTTTGTGTAACAGTACACACTGTACTAACTCCTGCCCAGTAAATATTGATACTTGTCCAATTTTGTGGCTGTTCCCTTGAATTTTCAGTTTCGCACAGTTTCTGAGCCTGTTCATCCTTACTATGAAGTACCAGCAGGTGAACTTTAGACCTTAAAGGTCGTCTGCTACATATATTTAAAAAATAAAAGAAGCAGGTCTGTATCACTTTTGCATTTTTGAGATGGGCAACAAAGTTCTGAAAGGAACTGGAAAAATTATGCTCATTTTTAACCTTTCCTATATTTAAGTTGCACTGCCCCTGGTTTTGATGGAGGATCTAATAAGTGTTCTCAGAAATGTAAGTTGTCACTACTCACGCTTTACATGAGTGGCCAGTCTTCTCTCCAGATGTTCTTTAGGCAATTAAGTTAGTGTGAATGAAGAAAATTCTCAGAGTTTTCTACACCATGAATCTTGCTAGTCTGGTTGCAGAGTGTTTAGGGGTTTGGCTTCTAGGATGCAGTTATACTGTTTTGCCAGTCATTACTCATTTTACTGACCGGGCAAAAGCTAAATTTCTAATGGAAAAACCAGCAGAGCCCTCAATGCCCATCATCTTTCTTGGCGGCGTGATAACAGCGTGCCTTCTTTTGACAAAGTAACAAGCAACACAAAACCCAACCCCTCCCCAATTTGTGGTTGATTTTTGTTTTCACTTGGCAGGTGCCTGTAAAGGCCTCCCAAACGGGGTTTCACCCGTCTGCAGGCAGCCTGCCTGCTAGGAGGGAGGCAACGGCTGTGAGTGCAGGGCGCTCCTGCCTGCGGTGTTTGTAGGGATCTGCTGTATCATTCGTGTGTAATGTCACCCATGCTTTGCACATACCGATGCTGTGCTGACATATGGCTCTTGTTTCGTGTTGCAGAAGGCAGCCTCTTTTTCAGCAATAATGTTTTCCACCCATATGAGAGCCTTAACTTTTCCTAGAGGGGGAAGGTAAGCTGAAAGAATAAAAAAGGAAAAACTGCTGCTTTGCTCCAGTAGCTAATGCTGCATAACCTGCCTACTTCTGTGGTCTCAGAAAGTAGGTAATTTGGACTCTGCTGTCCCTTTTTCTGTCACCCTGACCCCAAGTTGCTAGCTCTTTCTGTAAGATAATGGAAAATGTGTATGCAAAGGAGATTTGCGTCAGGTTTTGCAAGCCCTCCTTTTCTCTGTGTTAAACTTCTTAATACTGCAGCTGTGAAAGATGCTTGAGAGTGTTTTCCTTCATAACAAAGGTTTTACGGCCTTTGCACATCAGACATGCTCTTCATTAAATACTGATGTGATATCAAGAGTCTCCTTTTACACAGGTAAAAATCATCCAGGGAAAAATTCTGAGAGAGAATTCTGAAATGGGGAAGTACAAAAGGCACTCATCGTGGGCCACTGCTCCGAACAAGGGGCAGTTTGACATCACGAGCCTGAAACCACCGAGGATATAACCCTGTGGTTGGTAAAACACAGTGCCAGGGTAGTGTAATCTTTTATGAACATCCTCCTCAAGTTAATTCCAAGAAAAGGTAACAGTTTTAATAATGCATTAAGAAAATGCAGCTGCATCACTGTTCAGGCTGACATTCCATGTGTTACAGACTAATACCTACATCGGTGCTACTCACTCGGGATTCCCATCGCGATCCTGGAAGTGCATCTACAGGTCCTTAACAGTTTGTGCAGCCGGGTGGCTGTAGGCTCCATCAGCAGGTGCCTGCAGTTCCTCCTCTCTCTGCCGGTGCTGGTGCCCTGGTGTTTTGCTCTTTGAAAATGTCACCCTTGATCCTGCACCTTCTGGAAAAGGCAGCAAGCAGATACAAACTAGTCAACAGTTGCTTCTGTCCGGTCGACAAGCTGGTCAGCAGTTGTTTCCCTCCGACTTTCAGTGTTTTGAATGCACACTTCAACAGCGTCCCCTGCCATCTATATTATCACTCAAGCTTTCTGGCATCCTGGGTTTGCATAAAGTGACCTCGTGCCACTGTGAAATGGTAAAGGCTGGCAATTTTGCTCAGGACTCAATGGCTGTGGGGTCATACTGACTTCACAGTTCCTGCACTCTGTGAAACCCAACAATTTTGATTCTCCAGTCATCTGCCTTTAACTAGCACCTTCACTGCTGTGGTCACATGCTCCAGCAAGATGTTAACATGCTGTGCATGCTCTGTAACAGGGGAAACATTTCGTCACTCTGATATTAGGTGGCCACTGCCGTCTTCCTATTTCCCTTAGAACAAATTAGACCTACTCTTTTCTTTTGCTTACAGGAGGAGAACACGTCCAGCCAGTCACTGATGATGAGAACACCAGATGCAGCTTATACAAGATGGTGGAGTTAATCCATATTTGAACAGCTCACACTAGAAAGAGTGTTTGAAAAATAAGAATTGGCCATGTTATTAGAAAGCATCTGAATTTTGGATGCAGCCAGAAAGAGACACAACAACTTTTCTTGGAGGGCATTGTGACTAAAATAGTTTTTCTGGTGAGAACTGGCACCAGGTGATCACCCTTCTCAGCGTGCCGGAAGATCGTAGAGGGTACTTTAAGCCTTAGACCATGCATCATACCATGGCAAAGACGGCAGTGTGCAAACTGTTGTATTAACACCACCACACTTAAAAATCTCTTAGTTGTCCTTTGAGTAAATATTTAAGCAGCGGAAACTTGGCTAGCACTTACCAAGATTGGTAATCTGCTGAAAAATAAGATACTGCCTGTAGCCCATTACAAAATAGCTGTGAATACTCAGAACATCTTTTCCGCCATCCCTTTACTTAATGTGTATACATTATTTATTATGCAGATTCTCTTTTATGAAATATTTAGATTTGGAAGTGTTTTGACATGTGGAAATCTTTAGGAAGAAGGTAAACATATTCTTTTTTAAAGAAAATGTAAATAAATTATTCCCCCAAAATATCTTTGAGAGGTTAAATGCAGGACAATGGAAACCACATGGAAATGCCCCCGCTGTCCCTGTGCAGAACATTCATATGTATTTCCATTGACTTTGTTGACTGCAGCAGAAATTCTGCTTGGGTGAAGACCACAGTACAGAACCTGTAAGAAAAAGAAAACAATAGGCTAATGAATTAACTGGGTTTGATACATTTTAAATATCTAGTTTAGATTATCATAATTACTTGGACAGCCATCAGTTTGAAGAAATACCATTGCTACAACATTCGTCCTTACTATGGAAAGGGATGCTAACTAATCCATATGGTTTCTGGTAATTTTTTAGATAATTTTTCTCCTTGTCCAGTACCCGCAGGTGGGTTTTTGGTTATTCATACACTGCTGCAACTGCAAGGCCGCAGGAGAGGATTCCCCGATAGGATCTGTTGGCTTTAAAGACCAGGTTCTTACCTGGTGCAAAACAGCGGTAGCTCTGTTTTACACTCATTGCATCAGGAAAAGATGTGACCCTTAGTGGTTTTTGTCCTTGTTTCATGCAGCTGACAAACAGCTTTATAATATGAAGCAGATGAAAATGTTTACATATGTAATCAGTTTAATTACAGAAATAGTTTACAATAGTTTCCTACCTAGGTAAAGGATTTTGTATGAATTTCAAAAGTAATTTAACCATAGTAATATTTCTAAAGGAAAGATAAACGTTTGCAATTCATAAATTATTTTATGTTCAGATGTAATTAGTTTAGATTAATTTCTAATGGACTTGTTTTGCTTGTAATCAAGAACTTATTTTCATGGGCCGGGGAAATGCCTGTGAATTTTCTCTTCGAGCTTTCTTTCATAACATCTGCACTGAGACTTCTCAGTTAAACAATGGAAAGGCAGGATTTACAGAGTGTCAGCTCGCTGTTCTGTTCCTGGGGAAAGATGAATTAAGCCTTCTGTTATAAATGGAACACATATACTTCAAAACAATAGTTATTAGCCAAGATATGTCCAAGGTCAGGCTAAGTTATGTATGATGTATTCCTATGAGTAATTTATCTTTATGGCTATTTAAAGTGTGAATACATTTAAAATTTTTTCAAGCTTTTGCGTAAGTTTTATAAGTGTCCCACTTAGTTTTCAGAAAAATAAAAATTAACATTAGCCAGGAATAGCATTTGCTTTTAACTATTTCCTGTGTGCTCATACACTCATTGTTCATTAGCACAGGGAAACATGTGGTGGTTCAATGTACTTAGCGTGCTGTCAATAAGGAAATGGTAAATTTGGTCTTGTCTAATTTCAGAAAACTTGAAGCAATAGCTTGCAGATACATAGATTAATGTTAGGGGCTCAGGCATGCTAGGATAATAACTGGAGCAGAAAGAAGAATTTTAGTTCTGCCATTGGTAATCAAAAATGCCATTTATGTTTAAAAATGCTTGCCCTTTCATATTTTAACAGCAATAAAATTGCGATAGTCATAATTTAAATAGGGAATTGAATTTGCAAAAACTTAAAGAAAACTTAAAGAAATTCTGAAAGCTGTCCTTAAATCTGCAATGGCTTCTTCTTGCCTCGGGTGTCCCTACAGGCAGTACCACCACTATTCCTGTGCTCTCGTTTCTGTATCGCAGTCCTCCTCTTGCCTGCAGGTCTGGACCCTGTGTGCTGGATATACCCTGTACTTCTACTGACTTCAGCAGTGGGTACCTGGCACTTGGGAAAGAGCCTTTTATTTTAAAAGTGCTAATTCTCTTCTCCACATATTGCTTATTTCCTCAAAGTTAAAAAAACTTTAAAGCTAAAAAACAGCTAAAAAAAAATCCACACAAAACTCTTTAGCCACATTTACCATCCTCCAAGTTCCTCAGCCATCACTGTGCCCAGGCAGGTAGCCAGGAAGTTTATGGTAAGTTTTGGTGAGTTTTGAAGTAATGAGATCAGTTTTTAAATCCCCCAGCTCATATAAGTAACAGTGGATGGGCTTAACATAACCTTACGGGAGAGCTTCCCCACCCCTTGTCTCTGGGTGTCTTGAGAGGAATTGCAACACAGATGAAGCATCTCCATCTAGTACCTCACGTAACCATTCCTAATTTCTTGCCTGGTTCTGCATGTGATTTTCCCATCTCCATGCTGACTTCCATGTCTCTTCTTTGCCACTGTCTCTCACGTTATCCCAGTCTCCCTCCAAAGTACCATCGGTCCCCTGCTCCACATTTCCTCTTGCCCACCAGTCTGTATGATGCATTCCTGTGGCATTGTTTGCCTCTTCCTGATAGCCCTTCTCCATGCCTCTCACCCCAGCCCTCCAAAGATGTTTTTTCTTGTCTTCATTTCTCTCCACTGGCAGTCCTTTCTCCTGGACACAGCCTCCAGCCCATTCAAAATGCCGTAGGGGAACAAGTGAGCTGGTCTGAGGGTGGCTGGAGAACAGCGAGAGGCACCAGCTGGGTTAAGTAAGGCAAAATAAAACCACACAAAAAGGATTGAGCTCCTCTGACATCACATCAACTACATAAAAAAACACTCAAAATCCCCAGGACTGTCTCAGCTGCCTCTGCCGGGGTGATGTGAAGGAGTTTTGTGCTGATCAGTGGCACAGTTTGCGTGCCCGACAGTTGCACGGTAGCCCCAGGGTTATGCTCCCGTCAGACCCTGCAAGGGAAAACGTTCCCTTCTACGCACCATGTCATCCTTCGTTGGCTTACGGAGAGCACTACACAATGGAGAAGTACAGGGCCCTTCAGCAGGGCTTGCAAGGGAGGTCTGCATGCTGCATCAGGTCTTCTCTTGAAAACCCAAGGGCTGGGACCCGTGGGTATACTTTCTTTTTCTCCTCTTCTACTGAGAGCCTTGCTCCTGCTCATAACTGCCCGGCAAGTGGCAGGAGACAGCAGAAGGCAGCCTCGCTGCTGATGGAGGGTGACAGGCTCTCGCTTCAAGCAGGAGCAGGCACCTTGACAACCCATGCGCAGGAGGGACGGCAGCGTGAGCATCTTCATCTCGGCAGGGGCTGATGGAGCAGGCAGGAGGGGGACCCAGCCTGGTGGGGGGCACCAGCAACTGCTGCTGGGGAGGTCAAGGTGGGGGCTGCAGGTGAGGGGTGAAGCCCCTCACCTGCAGCCCAGGGGTGAGGCCCTCTCCATCCATCCCTCCCTGAGGCATGTGAGCATTACTGCTCTCTCATCATTTTCCCCTCCCTTACAGATCTCATTCTCTTCCTTGCTAGAAAAGGAGATAAGATACACTGAGGATCTGAGTACATTTTCCACCTAACCCATGTCTTTACAGAGGGTGAGTGCCGTGGTGAGCACTCTTCTGTCTCAGATAGTAAGCTGCTGTCTGCAGCGGCCGGTGCTTTCCTGCTCTTTTCCCCTGCTGGGGTTGCTGCTCACAGTGTCATTTTCCTGGGAAGATCTGAGAGCTCCCTGGGGACAGTCAGAGACCTGGGAAAAATACCTATCCCCTGTGTGTCCTTAGGAGGCAAAATCCTGTGCACTGACAAGCATCCTGGGACAGTCAATAACACTGGAAAAATACAGCAAGATGGTATGTTTGTTAATTTAGTCTGTCCAGCCAGAATATAGTGGTCCCAGGACATCTCTCCATAAGGTCAGAGCAGGGTGGGAATGGACCTCCCTGGCAGCCAGATGCTGAGGAAGCTCCAGCCACCCCACTCCTGGGGTCCAAGTTCACGTACTTATGGTCTTGCTGTTTGCAAGGGGAGTTGTGGTAGATCTTTGGTGCAAACGCAGCCCTCTGAAGCAGGGCTTTTCAGTTTTTACCGCCAGAGAGGAGCACACAGCTGTGTCTCCTGGAGGATGCTGGAAGGAAGGCCACAAGCCAGGCCTTCCAGAAAAGGTGCTGCAAAATGTAAATGAAAAAAAAATCAGGTTTGTGCACAGAAGAAATGCATTGCCCACAAATTGCATTTTTCCTTGATTTCTTCTGTACAGCTATTGAGTCGACACAACCTTGTTTAGCTTAAAAGATCTAAGAAAATTATAGCCTAGGGCTCCTGGCTAGTGTCTGAGTGTTGCTCTTATCATTGAACAATTTAAGACCAAATGTCCATTGCAACTCTAGTACTCAATACTACTGACAATTTGCCCTGGGACACCAAGGAAGGCATCAAATGTGGACAGGCTTTGGAACAGACTCACATTAAAAATGTATAAAATTATTAAATACAGCTACAGCTCCTGCAGAGAAGCAACAAGCTTGTAATACTGCTTATTTTCAAAGGGTCACACGTACTAATGTGAAAAGTATTGAATCTCCATAAAACTAGACTAGATCAGGCAAATAAATAAACTGAAAACACCTCTTTGAAGCAAATGGCCGTTGAGCCCTGAATTGCAACTTCCAGGCAATAGCAAAATTAGTTAATCCTATAAAGCAATCTTATGTCTAGGAACCTATGTGTTCTTTGTGCAGTAACAGCATCAAGTCCAGTGATACTGAAGGTGGTGGATGCAATAACCAAGCTTCACTGCAGATGGACATAGGAAACAATTGAGGTTCCTTATGTAACAAGATGGCCAAAACAGTAGAAGCCATTCCCTAAATGTAGGCAGAAACCGAGATGAGTCACAGATTAGGAGTGTGTGGGTGGAGAGTCTCCTCATGGCGTGATGACAGGCACAGAGGAGAGATCTGGACGCTGCGCTGTCCTGCAGACTCTGCGTGTGTGACAGCGTTGCAGGGAAAACATGAGAGAAGCAGAGAGGAGCAGGGAGGGGAGGAGAAGCACCCAGAGCAGAATACGACACCAGGGAGAAGCACGGTTTGTTTATTGTGACTGTGGAGAGAGGGTGGGAGCCGTCGACAAAAAGAGGAGTGTTTCCTGGTCAATTGGCTGCCTGTTCAGGGAAACTGGACTTGGTGCATTGGTTGTAAATAAACACTGATGTATTCATGGAATACTTTACCCACTCATCAATTTATTTTCCTAAATTAAACAACCCGAAAGAGCCTGGACAGTAAGTTTATGACACACAGGCTAACAGTACTTTCCCTCTGGCCAGATCTACTCTGACGACTGCGTGAGTTCAGAAGGAAAAGGGTGGAAGGGAATATCCACAGTTTGGCCCTTGAAATATCATTATCTTGTGTACATTTATGTCCCTACAGAAAGACCAGAATCATAGAGTATAACCAGGAAATTAAATTTCTGATATCCGTTAATCCATCATCCATTAATGGCCACTGTCTCCATAATTCCCAGTGGCAGGGAAACCAAAACGCCTTCAGGGGAGCTGGAGGCTCCCTGTGAGGTCAGGAGGCAGAAGGGAGCACCATCGGGTGAAGGGCATGGAGATCGTCCCCCTCCTCACTAAATATCTTTCTGGCCTCGTACCTGCTGTGAAAGAGGTAATTCTTGGTATGAGGATGATGGGTTACCTTGCTGGAAAGGGTATGTGCAGTGATGAAAAGGAGGACAGAAGACTATTAAGCTTTACATAATTTTTTTTCCCTCCACCAGATTTTGTACAAATAGACATGTGAATAGCCAATCTCATCCTGGCTATCAGCAAACTGCTATCATTTAAATACAATTAATGCAAAATACAATTTAATTATAACTGTCTTCCCTCATTTGCAACATATGGATAGTATTTCAATGGGTTGTGACTAAATGGAAAGTCTCATGAGCCAGTACCCTCTGCAGCTAAGATCTGTTGGCACAAATGTAATTTCTCAAAGTATAACTTTTTTTTTTGAGATCCATTTTAATGAAAATTTAAATCTAAATAGCAACTTATTTCTAGGTTCTCAGAAAAATAATTCAGTACCTAAAATAAACTGTTATTTTAAAATTTCTTTGTATGCAAAACCATATAAATTTCTTTGTATAGAAAGAAGTTGAATTCCACTTTACATATGAAACTCAATCTGGCCATAAGCAGAGAGCTGTGAAAACTGCCTCCCTCGGTATTTAAATAGCGTGTGTTTGCATGCAGCTCCGCAGCCAAATAATCACAGAGTGCCCTTGGCTCCCGGGGCCTCGCAGCCCGCACTGCCTTTGTAGGCTGAAATTGGGTTTTCAGAGGGGAAAACATTCTTGAATTAGTCATTTTTCAATGTCTTTATTTTATACTCAAAGTGTAGGGCAACGAAACAGATTCTGTTAAAACTGATTTAAAGAGGGTTTCCAACTGAGATGATGCGTTGTGATCTCAAGCCTAGCACTGGAGTGGCTTCTTGCTGGCGAGCGAGGAGAGGGCATGCAGAGCAGCTGGCTGTGCAGCACACATCCCAGTGTGCACTCGCATCTCAGCCTGTGTCACTCTAGCTCCTCTTCTTCTTACAGAAGAGAGCAGAGAGCTTCCATGCGTCCAAAGAGATCTCTACCGACACCCATTGACCTTCTGCAGCGTTTTTCCCGACCCATCATTTGGGAGCGAGTCATGAGGTTCATAAGTGTAAATAAAAATTAACACTGGTTGTGCATGTAAATCCCGGCAGTGCTGGAATTCAGCGTGGACAAGGACTGCAGGAGCAGGCTACGTTTCTAAACTGAATCAAAATGATCTTGTCTTCTTAAGACACTCCCCACTGGTTACATTCTTGGCATATTTGATGTAAAGTTAATGGTATTTAATAAAGTATCCTTAGAGTGAAAAATATTAGTTCAATATCAGAGGGAAAAGGATGACTAATCTGGTTACATTTCTATGATCACTTTTATCAACATTTTTTATAGGATTTATTATTTGGACTCAAAAAAATTGGGCTGCCAGAAAAAAACCCAGCCCCTACCTTCTTAAGGAGGGCTGTTACATGGTAGATTTTAGCTCCTGTTGTTTTTATGCTCCAGTGAAAATAGAGCAAATTATTGACAGTTTTGATCTTTAAAACATGTACTTCATCGGTGTTTGTCTTTTCCTGTGTCTGCTGTCTGCAAATGCTTTAGCAGATACAGATATCTGTGGGAATACTGACCACAACAGCATATTTTATTTGTTGAAAATCAGTTTTGTATTGTAATAAAGAATATTTGCTGTGGCAGTCTGGGGTTTTTTTTTTGAGACTGATTTATACCTGCCCAGACAGCTAAAGAAAAATGCCTTAAGACTTAAATGCACAATTATATTATCTTAAGTATTGACTATCAAATTCTTACAGTGAACTGACTGTGAATTTCTAGATTAAAACTGAATTCTGATTAATTTAAAGTAACAAAGAAACAAAAGGAAAACCATGAGCTGTACTACTACGTGACAAACTGGAAGGGAATGGCCTGGCGTGGATGTGGGGTTGAACCCATACAAACAGGTGGGGTGGAAATACCTCTGGTCTGGGGTGGAGCCAAGCTGGCTTCTCTGGCAGGTATTGTCAGGGTTTGATAAGGCAAGAAGGAAAGCCTACAGTGATATCATGAAAAGCTTCTTCCTAAATTGTCTTTTTGAAGATATTTCTACTACAAGATGGTCTACAAGTCTATAACTAGGAGTTCATCTAGCCTCCGTGGCTAAGCTCAGTGATGAGAAGCAGATATGCCAAATATAATAGCATGAGGAGAAGGTGGTGGGAGGGACAGGCATTTATGGATGGACTTGTGGATGGGAAAAAGACAGAGACAAGGGGGAAATGAGGGAACAAATGAAAAGCAAGAAATGACTAAGTTTGAAAACATTCCTTTATTTATATTCTTTGGCAGACAGTTAACTTTCTGATGATACTTTCTTCTTATATCTGTCTGACTGGGACCCATTTTCTAACTATTGCCAATTTTCCCACTGAGATAGTGCTATTTATACCACGTTTTAGTTGGGTTTGTAATCGGCAGCTCAGCAAGCTGGACTCAGACCAAGTTAACCAGTTATAGATGCAACTCTGTTGATACTCATTTAACTTTCCTGGCAGTGGATAACATAACGTAAAAACATCTAAGTACTGCCTGAGGAGGAGCCTCCTGCCTTGGCCGGCTCACGTCCAGAGGTGGGCTCCAAAAAGTGCCCAGGAATTGTGACATCCAGTCTCCTTGTTCACTAACCGCGCACACTCCTTGCTTTCCTTGGGCTTGTAATACACCTCCGGCCCTCACCTGCTCTCTTGGCGTGATTTCAGGCGTGGGAGCTGTTTCGGGGTGCTGGTGCAGGGGTGCAGGTTCATATGCACCTAATAATCACTGCACCAAACCAGTACAGCTATGTTAGTTACTTAAGCAAAGAATCATACAAGTAAGGAAAGGAACAATGATCAATTATACATTAAAACCAGGAAAACATTAAAAGCACACATGACCCTGGACACAGCCTGTATTAACTGCCAACATTTGTCACCCCCTTTTTTTTCTTTACCGTAGTTGTAATAAAGGTGATATGGGAAAAACAAGTGGTGGAAATTGAAAAAGGTGACTCACACAGGCAACGTTTGTTAGAAAATAGTCCTCAAAACCTGTTTATTTAACTTTTTTTTGTTTCTAATTCTTTAATATAAACTAGTCATTTCTAATTATTTTAGATACAACCACACACTCTTTTTTTTCTGATTTAAAACAGTTATAAATATAATTTTCTCTTTGCAAACTGAATGAGTCCCTAAAGCGGTTCCAGATGCCAGACACGTACATATGTAACATTCCTACTGGAGGAATAACTTTTGATATTTAATCAAAAGAAACAAATTTAACAAACAATACACTAACACATGAAAAGATAACACGGTGAGAAAAAAAAAACTAGGCTATAAAATCTAGATGAAACTTTTCCAACTTATAAAGAGGGTTTTACAAACTAACTGATGGTAAGACTCAGAAATTAAACCTGAAAAAGTATGAAATAACTGACTTGAGGAGAAGACAATAGAAATGGAAGGAAGAGGAAATGGAAAAGAATAAAAACAGTCAGCAGACAAATGGGGACTTAAAATGCAAAGAAGAAAAGAAGAAAATCAAAAGAAATATCAAGAAAGAATATTTTCGACAAGACAAGAATAATAAATTGAGTTATACCAGAAAAAGTGCAAGAAATACAATGAGTTACAGTATTCTAAAGAAAACTGTGAAAATACACAGGAGGAAAGAGAAAATATGAAAAATCTCATTTTGTATTAATTGTGTTCCCCTTCAAACGACACATTTCAATGCTGGAAATACTCCTGTAATTAGATTATTGTTTACAGCAGGTTATTACTCAACTGGTTCCTATTTAGGCTGTCTGTATTTGATCTAATTCTGTCAAACCTTACAGTGAAACCGTTGAGCTGTTACCTGAAAATAAAGACTTAATCACGTGAATGTATTTGGAACAAAAATTCTCATTATAACAGCATTTTTCCTAAAGGCCTTGTGTGATAGAAGTGTGATTAAGCAAAGCTCAGGCTGCGGCTATACAACTTATAGCCAATAACAAGATATTGACATTTAGGTGGTTAGGTTGTTTCTTGACCTTGAGTAGCTTAGGCATTGTTGTAGGAATCATCAAGAATTTCACCTTCAGTGCAGTACCAAGAAATACAAATAGCATAACTGATTAAATACAGTCCAAATATTAATACACAATAATAAACTCCAATCCATTATATAGGTTGTTGATAATTTGCTGCCCTTGCAGAGCGGCAAATCACTGTACTTTTGGGGAAAAGAACATTGGAAAATAATCATAAAAAACGCAAACAAGCAATTAGAGCTACCTTAATAAACACAGGAATACACCAAGCAAGCAAGTGGAAAATGTTGTGTGTAGACGTTGTTACATTACAGGGGAAAATTATTTTATTATCATGCGTTTTAAACAACTAGGTTACCACATTTTTCATGTTATGACACTATTGTATTAGACACTAAAATCTGATTTTAACCTACTTTTAAATGTTCTTCCTTTCTCTTCACTCCAGGGTTTGAACCTGTCATTTGTATAACCATTCTCTTGGCTTCCACTGTTCCTTTTAACTACTCCACAATTATAATAGCTCGCTAATAGACCATATCATTGATAAACTTCCTCGTTAAGAAGAACCTAGGACAAAGAATGATACTGGTTCTTTAAAAGTTTATCCCTATGGCACCATCATGTAAGCATACATATGGGACAGTAAAAATGGAAGACGACACATTAAATGACATTATTATAAAATGCAATACTCTTGGAATGATCCCTTATTAAATTAGGCTCTATGATCTGAGATGAATTTCCCCGATCCCTAATCCATCACTAGAGAAATATTAAAAGATAGGTCTCAACTGGTATTAGAATCGCACTCAGTCTCTACTTTCATTATTTTGAATTAGGGTGCTACTGGGGGGAAGCCTCTTAATGAGAATTAGAGTGATTCACTGGCCTTCTTTTGGATTTTGACAAGTAAAATATTAACTCTTCAGTCACAGCTGTCGGAATTAAAATACTTGGCAGCCACAGATGCACAAATTAAATTGGCCTTTATGTTTCCATATTGCTGACCTCCTTAGAGGCAAAAACATCAAATCCAACAATAACAGAAAACCCACAGTATGTCATTTCTTGGAAGAAAATATATTTATTGAAGTTTTTATATTTGTTTCAGTTTTAAACACATAATTGAACAAATGCAGAACATTTTTACAAAAGACTTATTTTAATTTTGCATTCGGTAAAACTTCAGCTACAAATCAGTTACTCTGAACCATTAATCAGGCAATAAAATAATAAATGAAGTTATTTTGGAGATTTCTTAATTGTTTAAACTAACATAAATCAGATTTACGTGCAGTGCATCAGTGAAAATATCTTAATGGCTTTGACTGGCATTTTTTAGGGTTGTTTCTCTGTAAATAGTAGATTCTCTTTCTTAGAAACAATATATGAAAATGCATAATTATTGCAGAAGCACAAGACTTTTTATTACTGGAGTTCCAGTTTGTAACAGCAAAACAAGCTGAAGTTTAGCAATGTCAAGAAAACATCCTTTCTGATCTTTTCCCCTCCTTTTTAATTTACTGCTATGGTAGTGGCGGTGGAATTTCAATTAGTCTCAATTAAGTGTATCTCAATTAAGTGTATTTCAGTTATAGTAAGTGTTTCCAAAGTGGAACTCGTAGCATATAGAAGTCTCAAATAAGGGAATGATGCAGAAGTGTCTTTTTTTTTTTTAGAGCTGTCCTTAAATTATATGATCCCTTATATCTAAGCCAGCATAGGGGTTTGTTATTCTTTTATCTGTCTCTGGTCACCTCCAGCATCTATCCCTCCTCCGTAACGATCACTCATTGATCTCAACTTGTGATCGGTTGAGAACTACTTGGAGAAGGACATTGATGGATGCTTTTTAACCATTTTACCCTTCACATCCAATACTGCGATGAACTCCCCAGATCCGTGGCACGGTTGCATGGGGGGAGAGCTGGGGGCTGTGGCGATTGTAGGCATCTGGGGGATGAATTTTGGCTCCGGGTGAGCATGTGCTTCTTGGAAGAGGCTCTTTTTGCACATAGGTGATTGCAAACCACCTCCACGTAATTTCTTATAACACATGCTTTTTTGTGTGTGTGCTGATGTGGAACGGAGAGACTGCAATGTCGACATTATGAAGCACATTGTGTTTTATATGAGGAAACAGAGTTTGTTACCCACTTTCTGGTTTTTCATTTTTTACTTATGGATAAAAAATTCCATAGTTTGCAAGTGGCAAGCTATGCCTTTTCTGCTTGTGACAATGGAGTTTTAGAGCTGATAACACAGCATAATCACATATCTAAAATAATCCAGCTCTGGAGCCTTAATATTTTGAAATATCTTGTTATTCACTGGCAGGGATCTTGTCAGACGCAATTGCACTGCAGCACACTTGTTGTCACCCCTCAGCAGGCTGCGGCGAGGAAGCAGCGGGTACAGGAACATCTCATTAGTGACATCTGAGACACACTTGTGGTACTTTGTTCAAATCTCTGAGCTTCCAGCACTGCTCACAAGTCCTCAGCAGAGTCCCCTCCTGGCCTTCTCCTGGAGGAGCTGCTGTGGCCAGAAAATGTCCCCAAAGAGGGGTTTGGGGAAGCCCCTGCTCCCGTGGAGGTAACAGGTTGGGGGCGGCGAGGTTGCCCTGGCGGCTGTGATGATTTTGGGTTGCGACATCCAACCCCATATGGTGCAGAGGCATGACCATGCTCAGCCGTGCTGGGGACACACACGGCATCACCCCATGTCGAGTGGCCCCAGGTCAGGGGTCCCTGTGCTGCTTTCTGCCACGCTTTGCCTTTCCCGGTGTGCAGAGCTATGCCTCATGCACATGGGGAAAGCATTCAGTGCAGCAAATCTACAGCTTTCCTGGAACCGCTTCTACATTATTTTTATCCTTTTTATTACATTATCTCAGCTATGCAAACAGCTTGTTGCATGGGAATAAGGATTTTTCTATGAGCTCTTACTCCATCTTTCCTCCTTGCCGCATCCCCGTTCGATGATGAAACAATACCCCAACAGCCCTCCCTCCCTTGGAGCATGGCATCAGCTCCTGTCTCAATTAGGATTCCCCACTCTGGATTGGGGCTGCCAACCCACGCAGACAGTTTTCCAGGTTTTGCCGTTTGTTCACCGGTTTCTCAGCCGGCTAGTGCCCGTTGGAGCCGGGAACGCCGTGGCATTATGCAGGTGGATGGTGGGTGCAGCCAGCTCGGCGTGTGAATTAGTTCTGCACAGAACTACTTAATACATCTTTCCTGGAATTAAATGTGCATGGAGAGCTGCCATAGGGCAAGCTGCGGGGTGGTTTAATTTCTTTTTTAGAAGACATTAGCAGAACTCGATAAAGGGTCAAGTAATTTCATCCAAGTTGCCACTAGTTAGTTAAGAGAAAGTGACAGGGCTGGAGCCTGATGTCGTTACATTCCCGCAAATATATTTTATAAAACAGGAGTTTTAAAATTTCATTTTTTTTGCCGAAAGAATGATTACTGGAGGAACACTTTTTAGCTTTAAAAGATTACCTGGCCAGTAGCTAAATAGGGCGTTTTGATTAATATTTGCTATTTGGTGAGCGGGCTAAGACCCGAAATGAGATGGTTACTTTTGCGACAGGAGCGCCTTTGGTGCGAGGCTTGCCGAGCTCCCGGGGAGGCTGCCCGGGGAGTAATTTCGGCGAATTGTAAGCGGACAGTGAGTCCGCGGGGAGCGCTGGCAATCATGGCGGAAACAATGTTTGCATCGATCAGCTGTCATGGTGATTTATGGCTTCATTTTGCTGTAATGGAGAATTAGTGGAAAGATTATCAGGGACTCAACACTTTGGCTTGTTACCCATGTCCAGACGAGCAATTTGTCTCCCTGAAGCAGTGAAATACTTGTGACAGCTCCAACACTTGCCCTAATTCAATCAAGAGAAAATGTTGGAATTAATTTGTTACAAGAAAATTTAAATATGTTCAGCAAACAGTAACCGCAGAGCAGCAGGCTGATTTATTGTGCTCGGCAAGATATCGATCCGCTTCGATCTGGCCCATGTTGAGGTTTTAATGTGTAATAATTTCCAATTTAAAGCTCCTTTTCAAGATCACGGGTTTAAAGAGAGGGCAGGCTAGGTCTCAAGACCTGATTAGGAGCCTGTTGCAATGGCTTTGTCAAAAGCCTGTTTGAATGTAAATTCATAGTTATCTTTTGCACTATCTTTAATATTCTTGACATGGATTTTATTGTGTGTCAAACCTCAGGCCAGCTGCCTGCCACAACCATTAATGAAACATCTTAGGAAATAAATCTCAGTCTTTATACAATATTTTAAAAAAACTGAAACATTAGATGTCAGCAAAGAAGGTTTAACAGCATCCTTTTTTTTTCCCGCACAGTAAACCATCAGAGATATAGCAGTTTTACAGCTTGCCTACACAATTAGATTGAATTATTGTGCAAATGCTATTATGCCATAAGCTTAAATTCCAAAGTCTGCATGAATATTTTAGGTACATGTACAAATCTGTTATCTTCATTGAAGGTGTGACAGCTTATTCTACCTATACATATATATAATTTTTAAGGTTCTTATTATTAAAATGCTCTTCCCTAATGTATGTAGGATAATACTACTCAAGAAGGTGGCCAGGGTGTTAGAAATTTAGCCCCTTATAATTCACAGAGCAGCCATGGTGGTCTGCAGAGCCATATCGCTCCACACCAGGCTTCTCTGCCACCCAGCTACCGCAAAATGGTGTGCAAAATGAAGTCTGCTCAATTAGTCCTTTAAACCAAATTATTATGATTGATTAAAAGGGAAATCCTGGCCTCCAGTGCTAAAAAGCTTGTATAATAACTTCCCATGTAGCTCCAATTGCAAGTTTTCTCTAACATTTTTAGAGCATCAGTGGCTCACATAATTAGAGAGCAATCCCATTCAACCTAATCAATGAAAAGTCATCACCCAGCGTTGGAGACAGCCATACTGAAGTATTTTTTTGCTCATTAGTAGAGCTCAGGTGTTAGTTTACTTAGTTATTCTTAGTTTTGCTGCCATACCCTTAGACCAAGCACTGAAAAATAAGCTCTCTTTATTTGTTTCTGAAAACCTTTCTTTCTAATAGCATCTGGGCCATCAAACGTAGAGGTTGGGCATCATCACTCGGTCAGCAGCACTGTGGAAGTGCGGGCAGCACTGTGATCTCATGGCACGAGGCCTCCCAGGTCGTCTGAGAAGAACCCACGCTGGGCACCTGGATTTTTCTGAAATGGCTTTGGAGTCATCTGTTGGGCGACGGGAGAGGCATTGCAAACATCTCGAACTCATGGATAATCCCAGAGGGACTTTGCACCTTCCTAGCACTAGAGAAAGGACCAATGTGACCAAAGCCATAGAGAGCCAGAGCTCGTTAACTCCCCTGGCCATCAAACCACCTTCTAACCTGACAGCAAATATCTCTATCCATAAGTGTATTTAAAATGTTGTTTTGAAGGATGAAAATTATCCTGTAAAACATTAGCTTCTTGCGTGGCAGCTGGAGCCACTTTCTGAACTCTTGATTTCGAGGGCTTTGGAGACGTCAGGACTTCTCATAGAAGCAAGATTTGGCTCTGTAGGAGCTTTTGGAGACAAAATGAAAAATTCCTGGCCCTACACCCAATTCTGACAATGTAAATGACCAGAAGTCAAACCAGGATCACATTTGCTCATTCGGTAACAAATTAAAAATGAGGCAAATCTGGATAAAACAAAGACACGTTGCTCCCTGGAGAAACTCTGGTGCAGGGGTGACGAGCCCTGCGAGGGGTTTTGGTGGCCTGGCAGCATGGTGTCCCCTGCTAGTGTTCCCAGCGAGGGGACAGAACACTGGCCATGGGACAAGCATGGTCGCTGTAGTGGTACACACCACTGAGACATGCCTTGCCACTGCCTTGGTCTCCTGAAAGACCAGCCTCTGCAGAGTTATCTGCTGTGTCCTCTGCCACCCCATTTTGCAACAGGCCCTTTTACCGACTCCTCAGCAGGAGAAGATGTCATCTTTTAAGAAGTCAAAGGACCGTGTTGATGTCTATTGATGTCTCTGGTCCAAGGACTTAATGTTGGAGTCTTTGCTTGGTAGACGTGTTCCCATCTCATTCCTCTCTGTCATGAAGTCTAACATCTTTACCCCTTTCTGAGACATTCTCTATATATCCTTTCACATGTGTGCACTCACATGTATTTGGAAAAGTAAATACAATTTTATTAAATTTTTTGCATGAATTAGATCATAAAAAAAGGGATTCTGGACATGTTGTATAAGCTTTATGAGGTGAGGTATCCCTGTATTGTCAAGATGCACATTGACTGGGGGCTTTAGTATTGGGAATTAGCATTTTTTTGCAAATGCTGTGTGATATTGTACTCACACTTCTGCAAATCCATAATTATAATTCAGTTTCTCATTACAAACTATAAACGTAAATATTTCTGTGGTCATTGATGGAATTTAACTTTTGCAGCAAATAATATCTACACATGTTTCCTATCTTGTTCTTAACCGTATAATAACATGCATGCTACAGCTAGTAAAATATTATTATAAAACTCCCTTTGCTGCAAATCTTGACCAAAGAATATAGAGTTGCTATCAAACATATGTTCCTGGGAGTTCCTGGGAGTCAGCAGAGTTCACATGCTGTGAAGGGCCATGGCAGTCAGGGTGCGCAGGAGCTACGCGCCGACCTGCAACTTTGTCCTTGCATGGCTGCATCTTCAGCTGGTGTCAATGGGGGTGGGGTGTCCCATCAATGGGCTCAATCAGTTTGCACCTGGCACCCACACACACCCTTTTCCTCCTCGATTTGGGGGGATCCAGGCTGGTGCTGGCTGGCTTTGCGAGCTGGGACTGTCCTGAGGCTGGCGAACCCCTCAGCCCTGACGCAGGGCAAGGCTGAGTGTCCTGGGGCTCTGCAGCCAGGCAGGGACCTTGGCGGGTCCAGGGGGCTGCAACTCCTCTGACACTATTTTAATGTGAATTGGAGGAGAATCAGGCCTTGACATTTTAAACTGAACTAGACTGATATTTAAAACTGAGATAAACTGACATTTAAAATAGTCCCATGCTCTGTTGTTGCATTTTTATTCTTTTTTTTGTTTGGTTGTTTTTTTTTCATTTTTCACGGACCAAGGCTCCAACATGTTGGAAGTTCCTTGCGGGGGGATCCGATGCTGGATTGTGACCAGCGGGGACCCTGTGGCTGAGGGCTCGCTGTTACTTCACCAGCATTTGCAGGCAAGGAGAAGCAGCCTCCCTGCTGGTTCCAGTGAGATGCAGTACATCCTCACCCGTTAATAACAACACGAAACCAGCTTGTGATAGGAGTTGGGGAAAAAGTCAATGTTCCCAAGCTGTCAGGAGCAGTGCCAGGTTAAATAGTATTTAAAAACCCCACAATGTTGGTTAACAGTGCTAAAAGGCAGTATTGTAGATTAATAATACCAAGAGAAATTTAAAAACCTCATCTAATTTTTGGAGCCATGCACTTTGTTTGCTTTTCTCATTCTCTGCCTGAACAGCCAAGAACTGGTTTGGTTCACTTATGCGCCTCAGTGTGCCCGGAGAAATGCGCTTTTCCAGCTCCCGCTCATCAGTGTGGTTCTGCAGCCATGGGCTGCAAATCCCGCCGGGGGATGTTTATTTGTTTTTTAAAAAGTCCTATCAGAATTTGGAACTACTTTCTGCAATTGTCTTTATTGCTCAAATAAAAGTTTAGGGGCTGTTCATGACTGCAAATGTAAATGTTGATAGAGGTCTGAAAGAATGGCATTCCTTTCAAGTTAGGTTTGCACAAAGAAAAAAAATCTGAAGAAAAATAATCTTTAAATAAGTTACCAATTGCGAACTTTATAATGGTGCCAGCTATTAACAATAGACCCATTTGGGGTGGGTTTTTTTTCTCTTCCCATAACAATTTTTTCTTTCTACAAGGTCATTTTAGGTCTTCAGTCTCAATAATAATTTGCTCTGCGAACCATTGTAGACAGAGCTGTCTTCAACCTCTCAGCTTGGAGGGAGAAATCTGATCGCACTCTGGGATCCTTCCTAAACCTCCATGAACCAAAATGTCTTTATTTTGCCCGGAATAAGGATGCTGGCAGGCTGGGGCAGCTCTGCAAGGCTCTGGCACCTCTTGGGTGCCGCGTCCTGCTCAATGCGGGGTCACAGCCTGGGAGCCAGCGGGAAGGACTCTGCTCTTCCTTCGGGGTGAAACCCTGGCTGGGCTTTTCCAGAGTTCCCATTGTTGCACAGCTGAATCCAATCACCGCTATTTGTTTTTCAAAACAGGGCTCAGCTCCCTGTTGCTGGATGATATTTTCACCCGCTGACATTTAACCGAGCTATTTCAAAATGAGCTGAGAACGTTTCTAGAATTCCTTTATTTTTAAAGTTTTATATAAATCAGCTTTTAATTGTCTGTTAGAAAATATTGTTAGTAAACAGCTCCATTTGCAGAGATTTGCACAATGCCTGTGCCTGCTCTGGAGGCTGTGCGCTCACCGGACCTGTGAAAACCAGCTATTAACTGCTCTGCACGTCGCACATTTTGGGAAACAATATTATTTTTCCAAAACCACAGAGCGATCAGATAACGTTCAAGCCCGCATGCTGCATCTCAGACAATATGTCTGTGATTAACCATTTCCTCCAACTTCTGAATCATGGTTTCACTCTAGAATAAAGGTAGAGCAGAGCTATCGGAAAAAAAAATAGCCCCTTCCTTGGAAAATCAGCAGCCGGGCTCTCCTGCCTGGGGGGAGCTCTCAGCAGGAGGAGATTTCAGGAATTTCCGAGCATCCTGTTGTGACAGAGGGTCATTATGTGGGATGTATTTTATGAAGATTGGGAAATTAGTTTTGTTTGATTATGGTTATGACTTTCTTCAAATGATCTGCCAGGACTTCAAAATGCTGAGGAAGAAAGGGGATAAGAAATTAAGATCTTCACAATATAATTTTGGCCTGCTGTGCTGTTGTGTCTCCCTGCCCCCGCCACAAAGGGCTACCAGATGCTGCTCTTTCGTTTTCAGAAGTGTTTCATTAATTTACATTCTCATGAAAATGAGAAGTCAAAAGACTCATGTCTGCTGCGGCCATGGACCTTGCCAGCTTGCCCAGACCCATCGCCGCACCCAGCCCTACAACGACCGGCTAATCATAATTAATTATCAGCAAGTGGAGGAGTTTAGTCCTTATGTCTGTAATATCAGTTCACAATTCATTTAATTCACTCCCAACTTAATCCAGACTTGACTCTGGTGTAGGCTGGCTCTGCGGCATTTCTTTCACGAAGAAGACAACCTGTGTGCCTGGGCCAGAAGGAAAGGCTTGCCAAAACATTCCGAGGTTCCTCGAACCAAGGGAACCTGCAGGAACAGCTTTCAGTAAAGCGTAAATCCGTATCCCAACAGCAAGGCCCAGATGAGATGGTAAAATTTGGATACTCGCTTTCTGATGAGTAAGGAAGTTTTGAAATGCCCATGACCTCAGGAGAGGTGAGATACGGAGCCTTCCTTGCTGTAGCATCTCAGGATTGCAAAGCTTTTAGCATTTTAAAAGATCTGCAGGAATTTGGCTATCCTGATACCGAGGACACATTTAGAAGTAAGATGACTGTTTAACTCCCCTCTGGCAGAGCCAAGCTAATCAATTTACCTTATCAAGCTCCAACGTCTAATTAGAGGCTCTCCTGACATCATCCCCAAGCTGGGTTCAGCTCATCCTGGAGGCAGTGTAGCCTTTTTATTACTTTCTACAACTTAATCACTCTGTTTTAAAGACATTTTCTCTGAATTGCTCAAAGGTTAGCCGCTCTGTCAATTTAAGTCAATATCCTCTTCTTTTCAAAATTAATTGCTATTAATGAATCACCATCTGAAGCAGTTTATTGGTATTGATTTGCTCCCTTTTGTATGTTTCTATGAGATCTCTTATTGGTCTTCCTCACTGCATTTATTTTTCACCCAAGCTACAAAGCCCATACAGGTGAGCGTTGGTTGATAGCCAGGTCCAGATGAACATTCAAATCTCAATAATAATCCTTCTGTCAAAGGATAGCCATGGCGTGTGCGTCTCTGACTTTTATGGTATTTTTATTTTCTGAACTTCCTGATTCACTTAAAATCAGAATAGCATAGCCATTATTTCAGACCTATTCTTAGCGTTCTGAAAATGAGTCCCGGTTTTGGGTTCCTGGCACCATTTTTCCTGTGTGCATGCAATTGAGGAGCCCCATCGACTGTCCTAGCACTGACATTTCAGTGGTCTGACTTCTGAGCACATCAGACCAGAGCATAGATTGCAAGTATTTAAACAAGACAAGAGCACGGCAGTAGTGATAACACACTTTTCCCTACTTAACGTGCAGTAGGAAAAAACAGTAGGAAGGAGAAGACATCACCACAACATCTTCTCTGCGTAATGCTCTGCTTCCCATTGCTCTTCCATGCTGGTGTGAGGTGGAACCGTGACGATGGAAAAGCATTAATTTGCTTTCAAGTTTTGCACCGTTATTGGCATTTTCTGTCCGACCTTTTTCCTAGTGTAATCAAATAGCTACGATCAATACATTAAAAGCCAGATTTTCTTATTAGCTTTTCCATACAGCCATCAGTGGTCAACATGTAGCGATCAGTGCAGCATCCTCTTCTGATTCAATCTCATAAAACCGGAGTTTTGTGGGGTTTAAAGAAGACACCCCATGTCATATTGGGGCCCAGTGGGGCTGAGCGCAGCAGGGAAGGCCAGTGGTGAGCAAGGATGGCGGCGCAGAAGGAGGTCACAAGCTGAAGAAGATCCTGCTGAATAATGTGCTTTTCACAGTCTGCTCAAGGACACAGAATGAGGAGCCATTTAAATGCATCTTAGTCTTGAGATTAGTTTTTTTCTAACAGACCAGTCAGCAGCAGGACTGGGGTACTTCACACCTCATCTCCTGGCCTTGGGACACCCTTAGAACGGTTTAGGCATTACACCTCTTACACCTGAGAGGAAAGGCAAGCCATGTTTCTCACCCAGTTAGCAGGACCTGCCACGTCTTTCCATGAGGATGAACCAGGAGCACTTTCTAAAGCAGAGCTTCCTGCCAGCTTCCTCTGGACCATCGCACCATTAGACATAAACGATGGCGTTTCTAGCTGACGGATTGGTTTCTCATCACTTGCTGGTCCCTCTGGTTGGTGACACTACATGGCAGTCACGAGGCCATGGCATCAGCACCGTCACACTGTGTTTGATCCAGGATTCCATGAGATGCGTTGCAGGCTGCCGAGCACTGTCATTTTTCAGCCTCTGAAAAGATGTAATTTCTCCTCTCAAAAGCTTCAGGAGGTCCCTGGGGATGTTGTCAGCTGCTTTCACCGCCTCGAAAAAAAAGTCATTTTTCTTTTTAAAGAGTGCTACAATTATTATCACCAGGCCTCGGGGCACTTCGCCCCAAATCACACAATGTTATTTTGGGTCTCTCTTTTACCGCAAATGTTCAAAACCAGCTGCTTAAATCTGGTTTTCAAAAGTGAATTGGGCACTTGGGCATTTAGCAACCCAACAGAAATGTCTTTCAGCGTCTCTGAGACACGCTGCAGCGGCTCTCCAGCCAGCCAGGAGCACCTGGAGGCTTCTTCCCAAGGCCGTGGACCACATCAGGAGCATCATTCTGGGGTCCTTCGGGGCAAGATGGGTTTCCTGAAACTTTCCTCCTTGCCCCGCACTTGGGGGTGCCCAGATGTGAGCAAGCGGGACCCAGCTGTGCAGCACCTGGTCAGACAGGGTTGCACTCACTCGCTGGCTCAGCTCCACAGAAAAAACGGATTATATTTTGTATATAAGGCTTTGTGGGATTAAACATTGCTGAATTTGAAAGGCTAATTACTTCTCGGGTAGAGCCTACAGGATTTTTTTTCCTCTGAAGTCTCTGATGACCGTGTTTATGGGTAAGTTTCCCTGAGTACCTCCAAGACTGAAAGCTTTTTTTATGAGACAGATGGAGATGTTCTTTCCAAGAGTGAGTAATATTTAACCTTAAGCACTTTCAAATCCGGCCTCAGGAATATTGAGATGAAAGCCTCGTGGCACTAAGCTTCTTTCAAATGGATATTACAGAAAAGCTGCCTGGACATTTGTCTCCCCGAACCTCCACTCTGTTTAGCATGCTGCCAGTGTGTCTGTTTTCCTCGAGGAGGTCCAAGCAGAATAAATACTTGTCTTTCAGATCTCATTTTCAGTGGCGGCTCTGCTCTCACTATTGTATTTCTTTTGAGCATCATTTATTGGATTTGAAGTTTCTGATAGTGTCGGTGAGGGTACGGTGAGGTGCCTTCGTTCTCTCCCCACCAGCAGAGAGGGCAGGTCCTGCGGCTGGGGAGGGGTGCAGGTACCGGGGCAGGTAAAGCTTTCCCTCGACAGTGAGACCAGTCACCAGCACAGTGGCTGCATTGCCCACGTGGGAAGCAGGTTTGTCACACAAATGCCCATTAAAGGAAAACTCATGCTTGTGCCATTCCCAGCAGCCCCAGTCTCAGCTGAGGTGAAGCAGAACACATTTTTTCCTAATATTTTCAATTCTTTTAATACAAAGCAAAGCTTGCCTAGCACTGTGCTCTTCATCTTCTCGATTAACTCATTGAAACAAACCCTTAAGTATTTTAAATTAGATTACTTATATACATATTGAAATGGTGATATTCAATCAATGATCATTGAATCATAGAATGGTTTGGGTTGGAGAATAATAGTTGGAGAAAAATGAAATAGGAAGTATGAATACATTTCCAAGAGCTTTCCTTTCCTTTCCTTTCCTTTCCTTTCCTTTCCTTTCCTTTCCTTTCCTTTCCTTTCCTTTCCTTTCCTTTCCTTTCCTTTCCTTTCCTTTCCTTTCCT